>NW_027446333.1:0-63902 GCF_038048845.1 Mixophyes fleayi | reverse complement strand
TTCTCCCTTTCTCCTGGAAACAATGACTTACATCAATCCTTTTACATAATTCTTGTTTCTCATGACATTTCTAACATTGTCCACAATTATCAACTTTCTAAGTCTTTCTGAGCAGGAGAAATCGCAAAATATAGTCATTTCTTCATTGCAGTCTAAAAACAACGCTTTTTTACACTCCAGTCTCCCTTTCTCTTGGAAACAATGACTTACATCAATCCTTTTACATAATTCTTGTTTCTCATGACACTTCTAACATTGTCCACAATTATCAACTTTCTAAGTCTTTCTGAGCAGGAGAAATCGCAAAACATAGTCATTTCTTTATTGCCGTCCAAAAACAACGCTTTTTTACACTCCTGTCTCCCTTTCTCCTGGAAACAATGACTTACATCAATACTTTTACATAATTCTTGTTTCTCCTGACATTTCTAACATTGCCCACAATTATCAACTTTCTAAGTCTTTCTGAGCAGGAGAAATCGCAAAATATAGTAATTTCTTCATTGCCGTCCAAAAACAACGCTTTTTTACACTCCTGTCTCCCCTTCTCCTGGAAACAATGACTTACATCAATCCTTTTACATAATTCTTGTTTCTCATGACATTTCTAACATTGCTAACAATTATCAACTTTCTAAGTCTTTCTGAGCAGGAGAAATCGCAAAACATAGTCATTTCTTCATTGCCGTCCAAAAACAACACTTTTTTACACTCCTGTCTCCCTTTCTCTTGGAAACAATGACTTACATCAATACTTTTACATAATTCTTGTTTCTCCTGACATTTCTAACATTGCCCACAATTATCAACTTTCTAAGTCTTTTTGAGCAGGAGAAATCGCAGAACATAGTCATTTCTTCATTGCAGTCCAAAAACAACGCTTTTTTACACTCCTGTCTCCATTTCTCTTGGAAACAATGACTTACATCAATCCTTTTACATAATTCTTGTTTCTCCTGACATTTCTAACATTGCCCACAATTATCAACTTTCTAAGTCTTTCTGAGCAGGAGAAACCGCAAAATATAGTCATTTCTCCATTGCCGTCCAAAAACAACGCTTTTTTACACTCCTGTCTCCCTTTCTTCTGGAAACAATGACTTACATCAATCCTTTTACATAATTCTTGTTTCTCATGACATTTCTAACATTGCCCACAATTATCAACTTTCTAAGTCTTTCTGAGCAAGAGAAATCGCAAAACAGTCATTTATTCATTGCCGTCCAAAAACAATGCTTTTTTACACTCCAGTCTCCCTTTCTCTTGGAAACAATGACTTACATCAATCCTTTTACATAATTCTTGTTTCTCATGACATTTCTAACATTGTCCACAATTATCAACTTTCTAAGTCTTTCTGAGCAGGAGAAATCGCAAAACATAGTCATTTCTTCATTGCAGTCCAAAAACAACGCTTTTTTACACTCCAGTCTCCCTTTCTCTTGGAAACAATGACTTACATCAATCCTTTTACATAATTCTTGTTTCTCCTGACATTTCTAACATTGCCCACAATTATCAACTTTCTAAGTCTTTCTGAGCAGGAGAAACCGCAAAATATAGTCATTTCTTCATTGCCGTCCAAAAACAACACTTTTTTACACTCCTGTCTCCCTTTCTCCTGGAAACAATGACTTACATCAATCCTTTTACATAATTCTTGTTTCTCATGACATTTCTAACATTGCCCACAATTATCAACTTTCTAAGTCTTTCTGAGCAGGAGAAATCGCAAAACATAGTCATTTCTTCATTGCCGTCCAAAAACAACACTTTTTTACACTCCTGTCTCCCTTTCTCTTGGAAACAATGACTTACATCAATACTTTTACATAATTCTTGTTTCTCCTGACATTTCTAACATTGCCCACAATTATCAACTTTCTAAGTCTTTCTGAGCAAGAGAAATCGCAAAACAGTCATTTATTCATTGCCGTCCAAAAACAATGCTTTTTTACACTCCAGTCTCCCTTTCTCTTGGAAACAATGACTTACATCAATCCTTTTACATAATTCTTGTTTCTCCTGACATTTCTAACATTGCCCACAATTATCAACTTCCTAAGTCTTTTTGAGCAGGAGAAATCGCAGAACATAGTCATTTCTTCATTGCAGTCCAAAAACAACGCTTTTTTACACTCCTGTCTCCATTTCTCTTGGAAACAATGACTTACATCAATCCTTTTACATAATTCTTGTTTCTCCTGACATTTCTAACATTGCCCACAATTATCAACTTTCTAAGTCTTTCTGAGCAGGAGAAACCGCAAAATATAGTCATTTCTTCATTGCCGTCCAAAAACAACGCTTTTTTACACTCCTGTCTCCCTTTCTCTTGGAAACAATGACTTACATCAATACTTTTACATAATTCTTGTTTCTCCTGACATTTCTAACATTGCCCACAATTATCAACTTTCTAAGTCTTTTTGAGCAGGAGAAATCGCAGAACATAGTCATTTCTTCATTGCAGTCCAAAAACAACGCTTTTTTACACTCCTGTCTCCATTTCTCTTGGAAACAATGACTTACATCAATCCTTTTACATAATTCTTGTTTCTCCTGACATTTCTAACATTGCCCACAATTATCAACTTTCTAAGTCTTTCTGAGCAGGAGAAACCGCAAAATATAGTCATTTCTTCATTGCCGTCCAAAAACAACGCTTTTTTACACTCCTGTCTCCCTTTCTCCTGGAAACAATGACTTACATCAATCCTTTTACATAATTCTTGTTTCTCATGACATTTCTAACATTGCCAACAATTATCAACTTTCTAAGTCTTTCTGAGCAGGAGAAATCGCAAAACATAGTCATTTCTTTATTGCCGTCCAAAAACAACACTTTTTTACACTCCTGTCTCCCTTTCTCTTGGAAACAATGACTTACATCAATACTTTTACATAATTCTTGTTTCTCCTGACATTTCTAACATTGCCCACAATTATCAACTTTCTAAGTCTTTTTGAGCAGGAGAAATCGTAGAACATAGTCATTTCTTCATTGCAGTCCAAAAACAACGCTTTTTTACACTCCTGTCTCCATTTCTCTTGGAAACAATGACTTACATCAATCCTTTTACATAATTCTTGTTTCTCCTGACATTTCTAACATTGCCCACAATTATCAACTTTCTAAGTCTTTCTGAGCAGGAGAAACCGCAAAATATAGTCATTTCTTCATTGCCGTCCAAAAACAACGCTTTTTTACACTCCTGTCTCCCTTTCTTCTGGAAACAATGACTTACATCAATCCTTTTACATAATTCTTGTTTCTCATGACATTTCTAACATTGCCCACAATTATCAACTTTCTAAGTCTTTCTGAGCAGGAGAAATCGCAAAACATAGTCATTTCTTCATTGCAGTCCAAAAACAACGCTTTTTTACACTCCAGTCTCCCTTTCTCTTGGAAACAATGATTTACATCAATCCTTTTACATAATTCTTGTTTCTCATGACATTTCTAACATTGTCCACAATTATCAACTTTCTAAGTCTTTCTTAACAGGAGAAATCGCAAAACATAGTCATTTCTTCATTGCAGTCCAAAAACAACGCTTTTTTACACTCCAGTCTCCCTTTCTCTTGGAAACAATGACTTACATCAATCCTTTTACATAATTCTTGTTTCTCCTGACATTTCTAACATTGCCCACAATTATCAACTTTCTAAGTCTTTCTGAGCAGGAGAAACCGCAAAATATAGTCATTTCTTCATTGCCGTCCAAAAACAACGCTTTTTTACACTCCTGTCTCCCTTTCTCCTGGAAACAATGACTTACATCAATCCTTTTACATAATTCTTGTTTCTCATGACATTTCTAACATTGCCCACAATTATCAACTTTCTAAGTCTTTCTGAGCAGGAGAAATCGCAAAACATAGTCATTTCTTCATTGCAGTCCAAAAACAACGCTTTTTTACACTCCAGTCTCCCTTTCTCTTGGAAACAATGACTTACATCAATCCTTTTACATAATTCTTGTTTCTCATGACATTTCTAACATTGTCCACAATTATCAACTTTCTAAGTCTTTCTGAGCAGGAGAAATCGCAAAACAGAGTCATTTCTTCATTGCAGTCCAAAAACAACACTTTTTTACACTCCTGTCTCCATTTCTCTTGGAAACAATGACTTACATCAATCCTTTTACATAATTCTTGTTTCTCCTGACATTTCTAACATTGCCCACAATTATCAACTTTCTAAGTCTTTCTGAGCAGGAGAAACCGCAAAATATAGTCATTTCTTCATTGCCGTCCAAAAACAACGCTTTTTTACACTCCTGTCTCCCTTTCTCTTGGAAACAATGACTTACATCAATACTTTTACATAATTCTTGTTTCTCCTGACATTTCTAACATTGCCCACAATTATCAACTTTCTAAGTCTTTCTGAGCAGGAGAAATCGCAAAACATAGTCATTTCTTCATTGCAGTCCAAAAACAACGCTTTTTTACACTCCAGTCTCCCTTTCTCTTGGAAACAATGACTTACATCAATCCTTTTACATAATTCTTGTTTCTCCTGACATTTCTAACATTGCCCACAATTATCAACTTTCTAAGTCTTTTTGAGCAGGAGAAATCGCAGAACATAGTCATTTCTTCATTGCAGTCCAAAAACAACGCTTTTTTACACTCCTGTCTCCATTTCTCTTGGAAACAATGACTTACATCAATCCTTTTACATAATTCTTGTTTCTCCTGACATTTCTAACATTGCCCACAATTATCAACTTTCTAAGTCTTTCTGAGCAGGAGAAACCGCAAAATATAGTCATTTCTTCATTGCCGTCCAAAAACAACGCTTTTTTACACTCCTGTCTCCCTTTCTCTTGGAAACAATGACTTACATCAATACTTTTACATAATTCTTGTTTCTCCTGACATTTCTAACATTGCCCACAATTATCAACTTTCTAAGTCTTTTTGAGCAGGAGAAATCGCAGAACATAGTCATTTCTTCATTGCAGTCCAAAAACAACGCTTTTTTACACTCCTGTCTCCATTTCTCTTGGAAACAATGACTTACATCAATCCTTTTACATAATTCTTGTTTCTCCTGACATTTCTAACATTGCCCACAATTATCAACTTTCTAAGTCTTTCTGAGCAGGAGAAACCGCAAAATATAGTCATTTCTTCATTGCCGTCCAAAAACAACGCTTTTTTACACTCCTGTCTCCCTTTCTCCTGGAAACAATGACTTACATCAATCCTTTTACATAATTCTTGTTTCTCATGACATTTCTAACATTGCCAACAATTATCAACTTTCTAAGTCTTTCTGAGCAGGAGAAATCGCAAAACATAGTCATTTCTTTATTGCCGTCCAAAAACAACACTTTTTTACACTCCTGTCTCCCTTTCTCTTGGAAACAATGACTTACATCAATACTTTTACATAATTCTTGTTTCTCCTGACATTTCTAACATTGCCCACAATTATCAACTTTCTAAGTCTTTTTGAGCAGGAGAAATCGTAGAACATAGTCATTTCTTCATTGCAGTCCAAAAACAACGCTTTTTTACACTCCTGTCTCCATTTCTCTTGGAAACAATGACTTACATCAATCCTTTTACATAATTCTTGTTTCTCCTGACATTTCTAACATTGCCCACAATTATCAACTTTCTAAGTCTTTCTGAGCAGGAGAAACCGCAAAATATAGTCATTTCTTCATTGCCGTCCAAAAACAACGCTTTTTTACACTCCTGTCTCCCTTTCTTCTGGAAACAATGACTTACATCAATCCTTTTACATAATTCTTGTTTCTCATGACATTTCTAACATTGCCCACAATTATCAACTTTCTAAGTCTTTCTGAGCAAGAGAAATCGCAAAACAGTCATTTATTCATTGCCGTCCAAAAACAATGCTTTTTTACACTCCAGTCTCCCTTTCTCTTGGAAACAATGACTTACATCAATCCTTTTACATAATTCTTGTTTCTCCTGACATTTCTAACATTGCCCACAAATATCAACTTTCTAAGTCTTTCTGAGCAGGAGAAATCGCAAAACATAGTCATTTCTTCATTGCAGTCCAAAAAAAAACGCTTTTTTACACTCCTGTCTCCATTTCTCTTGGAAACAATGACTTACATCAATCCTTTTACATAATTCTTGTTTCTCCTGACATTTCTAACATTGCCCACAATTATCAACTTTCTAAGTCTTTTTGAGCAGGAGAAATCGCAGAACATAGTCATTTCTTCATTGCAGTCCAAAAACAACGCTTTTTTACACTCCTGTCTCCATTTCTCTTGGAAACAATGACTTACATCAATCCTTTTACATAATTCTTGTTTCTCCTGACATTTCTAACATTGCCCACAATTATCAACTTTCTAAGTCTTTCTGAGCAGGAGAAATCGCAAAACATAGTCATTTCTTCATTGCCGTCCAAAAACAACACTTTTTTACACTCCTGTCTCCCTTTCTCTTGGAAACAATGACTTACATCAATACTTTAACATAATTCTTGTTTCTCCTGACATTTCTAACATTGCCCACAATTATCAACTTTCTAAGTCTTTTTGAGCAGGAGAAATCGCAGAACATAGTGATTTCTTCATTGCAGTCCAAAAACAACGCTTTTTTACACTCCTGTCTCCATTTCTCTTGGAAACAATGACTTACATCAATCCTTTTGCATAATTCTTGTTTCTCCTGACATTTCTAACATTGCCCACAATTATCAACTTTCTAAGTCTTTCTGAGCAGGAGAAACCGCAAAATATAGTCATTTCTTCATTGCCGTCCAAAAACAACGCTTTTTTACACTCCTGTCTCCCTTTCTCTTGGAAACAATGACTTACATCAATCCTTTTACATAATTCTTGTTTCTCCTGACATTTCTAACATTGCCCACAATTATCAACTTTCTAAGTCTTTCTGAGCAGGAGAAATCGCAAAATATAGTAATTTCTTCATTGCCGTCCAAAAACAACGCTTTTTTACACTCCTGTCTCCCCTTCTCCTGGAAACAATGACTTACATCAATCCTTTTACATAATTCTTGTTTCTCATGACATTTCTAACATTGCCCACAAATATCAACTTTCTAAGTCTTTCTGAGCAGGAGAAATCGCAAAACATAGTCATTTATTCATTGCAGTCCAAAAACAACGCTTTTTTACACTCCAGTCTCCCTTTCTCTTGGAAACAATGACTTACATCAATCCTTTTACATAATTCTTGTTTCTCATGACATTTCTAACATTGTCCACAAATATCAACTTTCTAAGTCTTTCTGAGCAGGAGAAATCACAAAACATAGTCATTTCTTCATTGCAGTCCAAAAACAACGCTTTTTTACACTCCAGTCTCCCTTTCTCTTGGAAACAATGACTTACATCAATCCTTTTACATAATTCTTGTTTCTCCTGACATTTCTAACATTGCCCACAATTATCAACTTTCAAAGTCTTTCTGAGCAGGAGAAATCGCAAAATATAGTCATTTCTTCATTGCCGTCCAAAAACAACGCTTTTTTACACTCCTGTCTCCCTTTCTCCTGGAAACAATGACTTACATCAATCCTTTTACATAATTCTTGTTTCTCATGACATTTCTAACATTGTCCACAATTATCAACTTTCTAAGTCTTTCTGAGCAGGAGAAATCGCAAAACATAGTCATTTCTTCATTGCAGTCCAAAAACAACGCTTTTTTACACTCCAGTCTCCCTTTCTCTTGGAAACAATGACTTACATCAATCCTTTTACATAATTCTTGTTTCTCCTGACATTTCTAACATTGCCCACAATTATCAACTTTCTAAGTCTTTCTGAGCAGGAGAAATCGCAAAATATAGTCATTTCTTCATTGCCGTCCAAAAACAACGCTTTTTTACACTCCTGTCTCCCTTTCTCCTGGAAACAATGACTTACATCAATCCTTTTACATAATTCTTGTTTCTCATGACATTTCTAACATTGCCCACAATTATCAACTTTCTAATTCTTTCTGAGCAGTAGAAATCGCAAAATATAGTAATTTCTTCATTGCCGTCCAAAAACAACGCTTTTTTACACTCCTGTCTCCCCTTCTCCTGGAAACAATGACTTACATCAATCCTTTTACATAATTCTTGTTTCTCATGACATTTCTAACATTGCCAACAATTATCAACTTTCTAAGTCATTGTTTCCAAGAGAAAGGGAGACTGGAGTGTAAAAAAGCGTTGTTTTTGGCCTGCAATGAAGAAATGACTATGTTTTGCGATTTCTCCTGCTCAGAAAGACTTAGAAAGTTGATATTTGTGGACAATGTTAGAAATGTCATGAGAAACAAGAATTATGTAAAAGGATTGATGTAAGTCATTGTTTCCAAGAGAAAGGGAGACTGGAGTGTAAAAAAGCGTTGTTTTTGGACTGCAATGAAGAAATGACTATGTTTTGCGATTTCTCCTGCTCAGAAAGACTTAGAAAGTTGATATTTGTGGGCAATGTTAGAAATGTCAGGAGAAACAAGAATTATGTAAAAGTATTGATGTAAGTCATTGTTTCCAAGAGAAAGGGAGACTGGAGTGTAAAAAAGCATTGTTTTTGGACGGCAATGAATAAATGACTGTTTTGCGATTTCTCTTGCTCAGAAAGACTTAGAAAGTTGATAATTGTGGGCAATGTTAGAAATGTCATGAGAAACAAGAATTATGTAAAATTATTGATGTAAGTCATTGTTTCCAGGAGAAAGGGAGACAGGAGTGTAAAAAAGCGTTGTTTTTGGACGGCAATGAAGAAATGACTATATTTTGCGATTTCTCCTGCTCAGAAAGACTTAGAAAGTTGATATTTGTGGGCAATGTTAGAAATGTCAGGAGAAACAAGAATTATGTAAAAGGATTCATGTAAGTCATTGTTTCCAAGAGAAATGGAGACAGGAGTGTAAAAAAGCGTTGTTTTTGGACTGCAATGAAGAAATGACTATGTTCTGCGATTTCTCCTGCTCAAAAAGACTTAGAAAGTTGATAATTGTGGGCAATGTTAGAAATGTCAGGAGAAACAAGAATTATGTAAAAGTATTGATGTAAGTCATTGTTTCCAAGAGAAAGGGGGACAGGAGTGTAAAAAAGCGTTATTTTTGGACGGCAATGAAGAAATTACTATGTTTTGCGATTTCTCCTGCTCAGAAAGACTTAGAAAGTTGATAATTGTGGACAATGTTAGAAATGTCATGAAAAACAAGAATTATGTAAAAGGATTGATGTAAGTCATTGTTTCCAAGAGAAAGGGAGACTGGAGTGTAAAAAAGCGTTGTTTTTGGACTGCAATGAAGAAATGACTATGTTTTGCGATTTCTCCTGCTCAGAAAGACTTAGAAAGTTGATATTTGTGGACAATGTTAGAAATGTCATGAGAAACAAGAATTATGTAAAAGGATTGATGTAAGTCATTGTTTCCAAGAGAAAGGGAGACTGGAGTGTAAAAAAGCGTTGTTTTTGGACTGCAATGAAGAAATGACTATGTTTTGCGATTTCTCCTGCTCAGAAAGACTTAGAAAGTTGATATTTGTGGGCAATGTTAGAAATGTCAGGAGAAACAAGAATTATGTAAAAGTATTGATGTAAGTCATTGTTTCCAAGAGAAAGGGAGACTGGAGTGTAAAAAAGCATTGTTTTTGGACGGCAATGAATAAATGACTGTTTTGCGATTTCTCTTGCTCAGAAAGACTTAGAAAGTTGATAATTGTGGGCAATGTTAGAAATGTCATGAGAAACAAGAATTATGTAAAATTATTGATGTAAGTCATTGTTTCCAGGATAAAGGGAGACAGGAGTGTAAAAAAGCGTTGTTTTTGGACGGCAATGAAGAAATGACTATATTTTGCGATTTCTCCTGCTCAGAAAGACTTAGAAAGTTGATATTTGTGGGCAATGTTAGAAATGTCAGGAGAAACAAGAATTATGTAAAAGGATTGATGTAAGTCATTGTTTCCAGGAGAAAGGGAGACAGGAGTGTAAAAAAGCGTTGTTTTTGGACGGCAATGAAGAAATTACTATGTTTTGCGATTTCTCCTGCTCAGAAAGACTTAGAAAGTTGATAATTGTGGGCAATGGTAGAAATGTCATGAGAAATAAGAATTATGTAAAAGGATTGATGTAAGTCATTGTTGCCAAGAGAAAGGGAGACTGGAGTGTAAAAAAGCGTTGTTTTTGGACTGCAATGAAGAAATGACTATGTTTTGCGATTTCTCCTGCTCAGAAAGACTTAGAAAGTTAATAATTGTGGGCAATGTTAGAAATGTCATGAGAAACAAGAATTATGTAAAAGGATTGATGTCAGTCATTGTTTCCAAGAGAAAGGGAGACTGGAGTGTAAAAAAAGCGTTGTTTTTGGACTGCAATGAAGAAATGACTATGTTTTGCGATTTCTCCTGCTCAGAAAGACTTAGAAAGTTGATATTTGTGGGCAATGTTAGAAATGTCAGGAGAAACAAGAATTATGTAAAAGGATTGATGTAAGTCTTTGTTTCCAAGAGAAAGGGAGACTGGAGTGTAAAAAAGCGTTGTTTTTGGACTGCAATGAAGAAATGACTATGTTCTGCGATTTCTCCTGCTCAGAAAGACTTAGAAAGTTGATATTTGTGGGCAATGTTAGAAATGTCAGGAGAAACAAGAATTATGTAAAAGGATTGATGTAAGTCATTGTTTCCAAGAGAAGGGGAGACTGGAGTGTAAAAAAGCATTGTTTTTGGACGGCAATGAATAAATGACTGTTTTGCGATTTCTCTTGCTCAGAAAGACTTAGAAAGTTGATAATTGTGGGCAATGTTAGAAATGTCATGAGAAACAAGAATTATGTAAAAGGATTGATGTAAGTCATTGTTTCCAGAAGAAAGGGAGACAGGAGTGTAAAAAAGCGTTGTTTTTGGACGGCAATGGAGAAATGACTATATTTTGCGGTTTCTCCTGCTCAGAAAGACTTAGAAAGTTGATAATTGTGGGCAATGTTAGAAATGTCAGGAGAAACAAGAATTATGTAAAAGGATTGATGTAAGTCATTGTTTCCAAGAGAAATGGAGACAGGAGTGTAAAAAAGCGTTGTTTTTGGACTGCAATGAAGAAATGACTATGTTCTGCGATTTCTCCTGCTCAAAAAGACTTAGAAAGTTGATAATTGTGGGCAATGTTAGAAATGTCAGGAGAAACAAGAATTATGTAAAAGTATTGATGTAAGTCATTGTTTCCAAGAGAAAGGGAGACAGGAGTGTAAAAAAGTGTTGTTTTTGGACGGCAATGAAGAAATGACTATGTTTTGCGATTTCTCCTGCTCAGAAAGACTTAGAAAGTTGATAATTGTTGGCAATGTTAGAAATGTCATGAGAAACAAGAATTATGTAAAAGGATTGATGTAAGTCATTGTTTCCAGGAGAAAGGGAGACAGGAGTGTAAAAAAGCGTTGTTTTTGGACGGCAATGAAGAAATTACTATATTTTGCGGTTTCTCCTGCTCAGAAAGACTTAGAAAGTTGATAATTGTGGGCAATGTTAGAAATGTCAGGAGAAACAAGAATTATGTAAAAGGATTGATGTAAGTCATTGTTTCCAAGAGAAAGGGAGACTGGAGTGTAAAAAAGCATTGTTTTTGGACGGCAATGAATAAATGACTGTTTTGCGATTTCTCTTGCTCAGAAAGACTTAGAAAGTTGATAATTGTGGGCAATGTTAGAAATGTCAGGAGAAACAAGAATTATGTAAAAGTATTGATGTAAGTCATTGTTTCCAAGAGAAAGGGAGACAGGAGTGTAAAAAAGTGTTGTTTTTGGACGGCAATGAAGAAATGACTATGTTTTGCGATTTCTCCTGCTCAGAAAGACTTAGAAAGTTGATAATTGTGGGCAATGTTAGAAATGTCAGGAGAAACAAGAATTATGTAAAAGGATTGATGTAAGTCATTGTTTCCAAGAGAAAGGGAGACTGGAGTGTAAAAAAGCGTTGTTTTTGGACTGCAATGAAGAAATGACTATGTTTTGCGATTTCTCCTGCTCAGAAAGACTTAGAAAGTTGATAATTGTGGACAATGTTAGAAATGTCATGAGAAACAAGAATTATGTAAAAGGATTGATGTAAGTCATTGTTTCCAAGAGAAAGGGAGACTGGAGTGTAAAAAAGCGTTGTTTTTGGACTGCAATGAAGAAATGACTATGTTTTGCGATTTCTCCTGCTCAGAAAGACTTAGAAAGTTGATATTTGTGGGCAATGTTAGAAATGTCATGAGAAACAAGAATTATGTAAAAGGATTGATGTAAGTCATTGTTTCCAGGAGAAGGGGAGACAGGAGTGTAAAAAAGCGTTGTTTTTGGACGGCAATGAAGAAATTACTATATTTTGCGATTTCTCCTGCTCAGAAAGACTTAGAAAGTTGATAATTGTGGGCAATGTTAGAAATGTCATGAGAAACAAGAATTATGTAAAAGGATTGATGTAAGTCATTGTTTCCAGGAGAAGGGGAGACAGGAGTGTAAAAAAGCGTTGTTTTTGGACGGCAATGAAGAAATTACTATATTTTGCGATTTCTCCTGCTCAGAAAGACTTAGAAAGTTGATAATTGTGGGCAATGTTAGAAATGTCATGAGAAACAAGAATTATGTAAAAGGATTGATGTAAGTCATTGTTTCCAGGAGAAAGGGAGACAGGAGTGTAAAAAAAGCGTTGTTTTTGGACGGCAATGAAGAAATGACTATATTTTGCGGTTTCTCCTGCTCAGAAAGACTTAGAAAGTTGATAATTGTGGGCAATGTTAGAAATGTCAGGAGAAACAAGAATTATGTAAAAGGATTGATGTAAGTCATTGTTTCCAAGAGAAAGGGAGACTGGAGTGTAAAAAAGCGTTGTTTTTGGACTGCAATGAAGAAATGACTATGTTCTGCGATTTCTCCTGCTCAAAAAGACTTAGAAAGTTGATAATTGTGGGCAAAGTTAGAAATGTCAGGCGAAACAAGAATAATGTAAAAGTATTGATGTAAGTCATTGTTTCCAAGAGAAAGGGAGACAGGAGTGTAAAAAAGCGTTATTTTTGGACGGCAATGAAGAAATGACTATATTTTGCGATTTCTCCTGCTCAGAAAGACTTAGAAAGTTGATATTTGTGGGCAATGTTAGAAATGTCAGGAGAAACAAGAATTATGTAAAAGTATTGATGTAAGTCATTGTTTCCAAGAGAAAGGGGGACAGGAGTGTAAAAAAGCGTTATTTTTGGACGGCAATGAAGAAATTACTATGTTTTGCGATTTCTCCTGCTCAGAAAGACTTAGAAAGTTGATAATTGTGGACAATGTTAGAAATGTCATGAGAAACAAGAATTATGTAAAAGTATTGATGTAAGTCATTGTTTCCAAGAGAAAGGGGGACAGGAGTGTAAAAAAGCGTTATTTTTGGACGGCAATGAAGAAATTACTATGTTTTGCGATTTCTCCTGCTCAGAAAGACTTAGAAAGTTGATAATTGTGGACAATGTTAGAAATGTCATGAGAAACAAGAATTATGTAAAAGGATTGATGTAAGTCATTGTTTCCAGAAGAAAGGGAGACAGGAGTGTAAAAAAGCGTTGTTTTTGGACGGCAATGGAGAAATGACTATATTTTGCGGTTTCTCCTGCTCAGAAAGACTTAGAAAGTTGATAATTGTGGGCAATGTTAGAAATGTCAGGAGAAACAAGAATTATGTAAAAGGATTGATGTAAGTCATTGTTTCCAAGAGAAATGGAGACAGGAGTGTAAAAAAGCGTTGTTTTTGGACTGCAATGAAGAAATGACTATGTTCTGCGATTTCTCCTGCTCAAAAAGACTTAGAAAGTTGATAATTGTGGGCAATGTTAGAAATGTCAGGAGAAACAAGAATTATGTAAAAGTATTGATGTAAGTCATTGTTTCCAAGAGAAAGGGAGACAGGAGTGTAAAAAAGTGTTGTTTTTGGACGGCAATGAAGAAATGACTATGTTTTGCGATTTCTCCTGCTCAGAAAGACTTAGAAAGTTGATAATTGTTGGCAATGTTAGAAATGTCATGAGAAACAAGAATTATGTAAAAGGATTGATGTAAGTCATTGTTTCCAGGAGAAAGGGAGACAGGAGTGTAAAAAAGCGTTGTTTTTGGACGGCAATGAAGAAATTACTATATTTTGCGGTTTCTCCTGCTCAGAAAGACTTAGAAAGTTGATAATTGTGGGCAATGTTAGAAATGTCAGGAGAAACAAGAATTATGTAAAAGGATTGATGTAAGTCATTGTTTCCAAGAGAAATGGAGACAGGAGTGTAAAAAAGCGTTGTTTTTGGACTGCAATGAAGAAATGACTATGTTCTGCGATTTCTCCTGCTCAAAAAGACTTAGAAAGTTGATAATTGTGGGCAATGTTAGAAATGTCAGGAGAAATAAGAATTATGTAAAAGTATTCATGTAAGTCATTGTTTCCAAGAGAAAGGGAGACAGGAGTGTAAAAAAGCGTTGTTTTTGGACGGCAATGAAGAAATGACTATATTTTGCGGTTTCTCCTGCTCAGAAAGACTTAGAAAGTTGATAATTGTGGGCAATGTTAGAAATGTCAGGAGAAACAAGAATTATGTAAAAGGATTGATGTAAGTCATTGTTTCCAAGAGAAAGGGAGACTGGAGTGTAAAAAAGCATTGTTTTTGGACGGCAATGAATAAATGACTGTTTTGCGATTTCTCTTGCTCAGAAAGACTTAGAAAGTTGATAATTGTGGGCAATGTTAGAAATGTCAGGAGAAACAAGAATTATGTAAAAGTATTGATGTAAGTCATTGTTTCCAAGAGAAAGGGAGACAGGAGTGTAAAAAAGTGTTGTTTTTGGACGGCAATGAAGAAATGACTATGTTTTGCGATTTCTCCTGCTCAGAAAGACTTAGAAAGTTGATAATTGTGGGCAATGTTAGAAATGTCAGGAGAAACAAGAATTATGTAAAAGGATTGATGTAAGTCATTGTTTCCAAGAGAAAGGGAGACTGGAGTGTAAAAAAGCGTTGTTTTTGGACTGCAATGAAGAAATGACTATGTTTTGCGATTTCTCCTGCTCAGAAAGACTTAGAAAGTTGATAATTGTGGACAATGTTAGAAATGTCATGAGAAACAAGAATTATGTAAAAGGATTGATGTAAGTCATTGTTTCCAAGAGAAAGGGAGACTGGAGTGTAAAAAAGCGTTGTTTTTGGACTGCAATGAAGAAATGACTATGTTTTGCGATTTCTCCTGCTCAGAAAGACTTAGAAAGTTGATATTTGTGGGCAATGTTAGAAATGTCATGAGAAACAAGAATTATGTAAAAGGATTGATGTAAGTCATTGTTTCCAGGAGAAGGGGAGACAGGAGTGTAAAAAAGCGTTGTTTTTGGACGGCAATGAAGAAATTACTATATTTTGCGATTTCTCCTGCTCAGAAAGACTTAGAAAGTTCATAATTGTGGGCAATGTTAGAAATGTCATGAGAAACAAGAATTATGTAAAAGGATTGATGTAAGTCATTGTTTCCAGGAGAAGGGGAGACAGGAGTGTAAAAAAGCGTTGTTTTTGGACGGCAATGAAGAAATTACTATATTTTGCGATTTCTCCTGCTCAGAAAGACTTAGAAAGTTGATAATTGTGGGCAATGTTAGAAATGTCATGAGAAACAAGAATTATGTAAAAGGATTGATGTAAGTCATTGTTTCCAGGAGAAAGGGAGACAGGAGTGTAAAAAAAGCGTTGTTTTTGGACGGCAATGAAGAAATGACTATATTTTGCGGTTTCTCCTGCTCAGAAAGACTTAGAAAGTTGATAATTGTGGGCAATGTTAGAAATGTCAGGAGAAACAAGAATTATGTAAAAGGATTGATGTAAGTCATTGTTTCCAAGAGAAAGGGAGACTGGAGTGTAAAAAAGCGTTGTTTTTGGACTGCAATGAAGAAATGACTATGTTCTGCGATTTCTCCTGCTCAAAAAGACTTAGAAAGTTGATAATTGTGGGCAAAGTTAGAAATGTCAGGCGAAACAAGAATAATGTAAAAGTATTGATGTAAGTCATTGTTTCCAAGAGAAAGGGAGACAGGAGTGTAAAAAAGCGTTATTTTTGGACGGCAATGAAGAAATGACTATATTTTGCGATTTCTCCTGCTCAGAAAGACTTAGAAAGTTGATATTTGTGGGCAATGTTAGAAATGTCAGGAGAAACAAGAATTATGTAAAAGTATTGATGTAAGTCATTGTTTCCAAGAGAAAGGGGGACAGGAGTGTAAAAAAGCGTTATTTTTGGACGGCAATGAAGAAATTACTATGTTTTGCGATTTCTCCTGCTCAGAAAGACTTAGAAAGTTGATAATTGTGGACAATGTTAGAAATGTCATGAGAAACAAGAATTATGTAAAAGGATTGATGTAAGTCATTGTTTCCAAGAGAAAGGGAGACTGGAGTGTAAAAAAGCGTTGTTTTTGGACTGCAATGAAGAAATGACTATGTTTTGCGATTTCTCCTGCTCAGAAAGACTTAGAAAGTTGATATTTGTGGACAATGTTAGAAATGTCATGAGAAACAAGAATTATGTAAAAGGATTGATGTAAGTCATTGTTTCCAAGAGAAAGGGAGACTGGAGTGTAAAAAAGCGTTGTTTTTGGACTGCAATGAAGAAATGACTATGTTTTGCGATTTCTCCTGCTCAGAAAGACTTAGAAAGTTGATATTTGTGGGCAATGTTAGAAATGTCAGGAGAAACAAGAATTATGTAAAAGTATTGATGTAAGTCATTGTTTCCAAGAGAAAGGGAGACTGGAGTGTAAAAAAGCATTGTTTTTGGACGGCAATGAATAAATGACTGTTTTGCGATTTCTCTTGCTCAGAAAGACTTAGAAAGTTGATAATTGTGGGCAATGTTAGAAATGTCATGAGAAACAAGAATTATGTAAAATTATTGATGTAAGTCATTGTTTCCAGGATAAAGGGAGACAGGAGTGTAAAAAAGCGTTGTTTTTGGACGGCAATGAAGAAATGACTATATTTTGCGATTTCTCCTGCTCAGAAAGACTTAGAAAGTTGATATTTGTGGGCAATGTTAGAAATGTCAGGAGAAACAAGAATTATGTAAAAGGATTGATGTAAGTCATTGTTTCCAGGAGAAAGGGAGACAGGAGTGTAAAAAAGCGTTGTTTTTGGACGGCAATGAAGAAATTACTATGTTTTGCGATTTCTCCTGCTCAGAAAGACTTAGAAAGTTGATAATTGTGGGCAATGGTAGAAATGTCATGAGAAATAAGAATTATGTAAAAGGATTGATGTAAGTCATTGTTGCCAAGAGAAAGGGAGACTGGAGTGTAAAAAAGCGTTGTTTTTGGACTGCAATGAAGAAATGACTATGTTTTGCGATTTCTCCTGCTCAGAAAGACTTAGAAAGTTAATAATTGTGGGCAATGTTAGAAATGTCATGAGAAACAAGAATTATGTAAAAGGATTGATGTCAGTCATTGTTTCCAAGAGAAAGGGAGACTGGAGTGTAAAAAAAGCGTTGTTTTTGGACTGCAATGAAGAAATGACTATGTTTTGCGATTTCTCCTGCTCAGAAAGACTTAGAAAGTTGATATTTGTGGGCAATGTTAGAAATGTCAGGAGAAACAAGAATTATGTAAAAGGATTGATGTAAGTCTTTGTTTCCAAGAGAAATGGAGACAGGAGTGTAAAAAAGCGTTGTTTTTGGACTGCAATGAAGAAATGACTATGTTCTGCGATTTCTCCTGCTCAAAAAGACTTAGAAAGTTGATAATTGTGGGCAATGTTAGAAATGTCAGGAGAAACAAGAATTATGTAAAAGTATTGATGTAAGTCATTGTTTCCAAGAGAAAGGGAGACAGGAGTGTAAAAAAGTGTTGTTTTTGGACGGCAATGAAGAAATGACTATGTTTTGCGATTTCTCCTGCTCAGAAAGACTTAGAAAGTTGATAATTGTTGGCAATGTTAGAAATGTCATGAGAAACAAGAATTATGTAAAAGGATTGATGTAAGTCATTGTTTCCAGGAGAAAGGGAGACAGGAGTGTAAAAAAGCGTTGTTTTTGGACGGCAATGAAGAAATTACTATATTTTGCGGTTTCTCCTGCTCAGAAAGACTTAGAAAGTTGATAATTGTGGGCAATGTTAGAAATGTCAGGAGAAACAAGAATTATGTAAAAGGATTGATGTAAGTCATTGTTTCCAAGAGAAATGGAGACAGGAGTGTAAAAAAGCGTTGTTTTTGGACTGCAATGAAGAAATGACTATGTTCTGCGATTTCTCCTGCTCAAAAAGACTTAGGAAGTTGATAATTGTGGGCAATGTTAGAAATGTCAGGAGAAACAAGAATTATGTAAAAGGATTGATGTAAGTCATTGTTTCCAAGAGAAAGGGAGACTGGAGTGTAAAAAAGCATTGTTTTTGGACGGCAATGAATAAATGACTGTTTTGCGATTTCTCTTGCTCAGAAAGACTTAGAAAGTTGATAATTGTGGGCAATGTTAGAAATGTCAGGAGAAACAAGAATTATGTAAAAGTATTGATGTAAGTCATTGTTTCCAAGAGAAAGGGAGACAGGAGTGTAAAAAAGTGTTGTTTTTGGACGGCAATGAAGAAATGACTATGTTTTGCGATTTCTCCTGCTCAGAAAGACTTAGAAAGTTGATAATTGTGGGCAATGTTAGAAATGTCATGAGAAACAAGAATTATGTAAAAGGATTGATGTAAGTCATTGTTTCCAGGAGAAAGGGAGACAGGAGTGTAAAAAAGTGTTGTTTTTGGACGGCAATGAAGAAATGACTATATTTTGCGGTTTCTCCTGCTCAGAAAGACTTAGAAAGTTGATAATTGTGGACAATGTTAGAAATGTCATGAGAAACAAGAATTATGTAAAAGGATTGATGTAAGTCATTGTTTCCAAGAGAAAGGGAGACTGGAGTGTAAAAAAGCATTGTTTTTGGACGGCAATGAATAAATGACTGTTTTGCGATTTCTCTTGCTCAGAAAGACTTAGAAAGTTGATAATTGTGGGCAATGTTAGAAATGTCAGGAGAAACAAGAATTATGTAAAAGTATTGATGTAAGTCATTGTTTCCAAGAGAAAGGGAGACAGGAGTGTAAAAAAGTGTTGTTTTTGGACGGCAATGAAGAAATGACTATGTTTTGCGATTTCTCCTGCTCAGAAAGACTTAGAAAGTTGATAATTGTGGGCAATGTTAGAAATGTCAGGAGAAACAAGAATTATGTAAAAGGATTGATGTAAGTCATTGTTTCCAAGAGAAAGGGAGACTGGAGTGTAAAAAAGCGTTGTTTTTGGACTGCAATGAAGAAATGACTATGTTTTGCGATTTCTCCTGCTCAGAAAGACTTAGAAAGTTGATAATTGTGGACAATGTTAGAAATGTCATGAGAAACAAGAATTATGTAAAAGGATTGATGTAAGTCATTGTTTCCAAGAGAAAGGGAGACTGGAGTGTAAAAAAGCGTTGTTTTTGGACTGCAATGAAGAAATGACTATGTTTTGCGATTTCTCCTGCTCAGAAAGACTTAGAAAGTTGATATTTGTGGGCAATGTTAGAAATGTCATGAGAAACAAGAATTATGTAAAAGGATTGATGTAAGTCATTGTTTCCAGGAGAAGGGGAGACAGGAGTGTAAAAAAGCGTTGTTTTTGGACGGCAATGAAGAAATTACTATATTTTGCGATTTCTCCTGCTCAGAAAGACTTAGAAAGTTGATAATTGTGGGCAATGTTAGAAATGTCATGAGAAACAAGAATTATGTAAAAGGATTGATGTAAGTCATTGTTTCCAGGAGAAGGGGAGACAGGAGTGTAAAAAAGCGTTGTTTTTGGACGGCAATGAAGAAATTACTATATTTTGCGATTTCTCCTGCTCAGAAAGACTTAGAAAGTTGATAATTGTGGGCAATGTTAGAAATGTCATGAGAAACAAGAATTATGTAAAAGGATTGATGTAAGTCATTGTTTCCAGGAGAAAGGGAGACAGGAGTGTAAAAAAAGCGTTGTTTTTGGACGGCAATGAAGAAATGACTATATTTTGCGGTTTCTCCTGCTCAGAAAGACTTAGAAAGTTGATAATTGTGGGCAATGTTAGAAATGTCAGGAGAAACAAGAATTATGTAAAAGGATTGATGTAAGTCATTGTTTCCAAGAGAAAGGGAGACTGGAGTGTAAAAAAGCGTTGTTTTTGGACTGCAATGAAGAAATGACTATGTTCTGCGATTTCTCCTGCTCAAAAAGACTTAGAAAGTTGATAATTGTGGGCAAAGTTAGAAATGTCAGGCGAAACAAGAATTATGTAAAAGTATTGATGTAAGTCATTGTTTCCAAGAGAAAGGGGGACAGGAGTGTAAAAAAGCGTTATTTTTGGACGGCAATGAAGAAATGACTATGTTTTGCGATTTCTCCTGCTCAGAAAGACTTAGAAAGTTGATAATTGTGGACAATGTTAGAAATGTCATGAGAAACAAGAATTATGTAAAAGGATTGATGTAAGTCATTGTTTCCAAGAGAAAGGGAGACTGGAGTGTAAAAAAGCGTTGTTTTTGGAATGCAATGAAGAAATGACTATGTTTTGCGATTTCTCCTGCTCAGAAAGACTTAGAAAGTTGATATTTGTGGACAATGTTAGAAATGTCATGAGAAACAAGAATTATGTAAAAGGATTGATGTAAGTCATTGTTTCCAAGAGAAAGGGAGACTGGAGTGTAAAAAAGCGTTGTTTTTGGACTGCAATGAAGAAATGACTATGTTTTGCGATTTCTCCTGCTCAGAAAGACTTAGAAAGTTGATATTTGTGGGCAATGTTAGAAATGTCAGGAGAAACAAGAATTATGTAAAAGTATTGATGTAAGTCATTGTTTCCAAGAGAAAGGGAGACTGGAGTGTAAAAAAGCATTGTTTTTGGAAGGCAATGAATAAATGACTGTTTTGCGATTTCTCTTGCTCAGAAAGACTTAGAAAGTTGATAATTGTGGGCAATGTTAGAAATGTCATGAGAAACAAGAATTATGTAAAATTATTGATGTAAGTCATTGTTTCCAGGAGAAAGGGAGACAGGAGTGTAAAAAAGCGTTGTTTTTGGACGGCAATGAAGAAATGACTATATTTTGCGATTTCTCCTGCTCAGAAAGACTTAGAAAGTTGATATTTGTGGGCAATGTTAGAAATGTCAGGAGAAACAAGAATTATGTAAAAGGATTGATGTAAGTCATTGTTTCCAGGAGAAAGGGAGACAGGAGTGTAAAAAAGCGTTGTTTTTGGACGGCAATGAAGAAATTACTATGTTTTGCGATTTCTCCTGCTCAGAAAGACTTAGAAAGTTGATAATTGTGGGCAATGGTAGAAATGTCATGAGAAATAAGAATTATGTAAAAGGATTGATGTAAGTCATTGTTGCCAAGAGAAAGGGAGACTGGAGTGTAAAAAAGCGTTGTTTTTGGACTGCAATGAAGAAATGACTATGTTTTGCGATTTCTCCTGCTCAGAAAGACTTAGAAAGTTAATAATTGTGGGCAATGTTAGAAATGTCATGAGAAACAAGAATTATGTAAAAGGATTGATGTCAGTCATTGTTTCCAAGAGAAAGGGAGACTGGAGTGTAAAAAAAGCGTTGTTTTTGGACTGCAATGAAGAAATGACTATGTTTTGCGATTTCTCCTGCTCAGAAAGACTTAGAAAGTTGATATTTGTGGGCAATGTTAGAAATGTCAGGAGAAACAAGAATTATGTAAAAGGATTGATGTAAGTCATTGTTTCCAAGAGAAAGGGAGACTGGAGTGTAAAAAAGCGTTGTTTTTGGACTGCAATGAAGAAATGACTATGTTCTGCGATTTCTCCTGCTCAGAAAGACTTAGAAAGTTGATATTTGTGGGCAATGTTAGAAATGTCAGGAGAAACAAGAATTATGTAAAAGGATTGATGTAAGTCATTGTTTCCAAGAGAAAGGGAGACTGGAGTGTAAAAAAGCATTGTTTTTGGACGGCAATGAATAAATGACTGTTTTGCGATTTCTCTTGCTCAGAAAGACTTAGAAAGTTGATAATTGTGGGCAATGTTAGAAATGTCATGAGAAACAAGAATTATGTAAAAGGATTGATGTAAGTCATTGTTTCCAGAAGAAAGGGTGACAGGAGTGTAAAAAAGCGTTGTTTTTGGACGGCAATGGAGAAATGACTATATTTTGCGGTTTCTCCTGCTCAGAAAGACTTAGAAAGTTGATAATTGTGGGCAATGTTAGAAATGTCAGGAGAAACAAGAATTATGTAAAAGGATTGATGTAAGTCATTGTTTCCAAGAGAAATGGAGACAGGAGTGTAAAAAAGCGTTGTTTTTGGACTGCAATGAAGAAATGACTATGTTCTGCGATTTCTCCTGCTCAAAAAGACTTAGAAAGTTGATAATTGTGGGCAATGTTAGAAATGTCAGGAGAAACAAGAATTATGTAAAAGTATTGATGTAAGTCATTGTTTCCAAGAGAAAGGGAGACAGGAGTGTAAAAAAGTGTTGTTTTTGGACGGCAATGAAGAAATGACTATGTTTTGCGATTTCTCCTGCTCAGAAAGACTTAGAAAGTTGATAATTGTTGGCAATGTTAGAAATGTCATGAGAAACAAGAATTATGTAAAAGGATTGATGTAAGTCATTGTTTCCAGGAGAAAGGGAGACAGGAGTGTAAAAAAGCGTTGTTTTTGGACGGCAATGAAGAAATTACTATATTTTGCGGTTTTTCCTGCTCAGAAAGACTTAGAAAGTTGATAATTGTGGGCAATGTTAGAAATGTCAGGAGAAACAAGAATTATGTAAAAGGATTGATGTAAGTCATTGTTTCCAAGAGAAATGGAGACAGGAGTGTAAAAAAGCGTTGTTTTTGGACTGCAATGAAGAAATGACTATGTTCTGCGATTTCTCCTGCTCAAAAAGACTTAGAAAGTTGATAATTGTGGGAAAAGTTAGAAATGTCAGGCGAAACAAGAATTATGTAAAAGTATTGATGTAAGTCATTGTTTCCAAGAGAAAGGGGGACAGGAGTGTAAAAAAGCGTTATTTTTGGACGGCAATGAAGAAATGAATATGTTTTGCGATTTCTCCTGCTCAGAAAGACTTAGAAAGTTGATAATTGTGGACAATGTTAGAAATGTCATGAGAAACAAGAATTATGTAAAAGGATTGATGTAAGTCATTGTTTCCAAGAGAAAGGGATACTGGAGTGTAAAAAAGCGTTGTTTTTGGACTGCAATGAAGAAATGACTATGTTTTGCGATTTCTCCTGCTCAGAAAGACTTAGAAAGTTGATATTTGTGGGCAATGTTAGAAATGTCAGGAGAAACAAGAATTATGTAAAAGTATTGATGTAAGGCATTGTTTCCAAGAGAAAGGGAGACTGGAGTGTAAAAAAGCATTGTTTTTGGACGGCAATGAATAAATGACTGTTTTGCGATTTCTCTTGCTCAGAAAGACTTAGAAAGTTGATAATTGTGGGCAATGTTAGAAATGTCATGAGAAACAAGAATTATGTAAAATTATTGATGTAAGTCATTGTTTCCAGGAGAAAGGGAGACAGGAGTGTAAAAAAGCGTTGTTTTTGGACGGCAATGAAGAAATGACTATATTTTGCGATTTCTCCTGCTCAGAAAGACTTAGAAAGTTGATATTTGTGGGCAATGTTAGAAATGTCAGGAGAAACAAGAATTATGTAAAAGGATTGATGTAAGTCATTGTTTCCAGGAGAAAGGGAGACAGGAGTGTAAAAAAGCGTTGTTTTTGGACGGCAATGAAGAAATTACTATGTTTTGCGATTTCTCCTGCTCAGAAAGACTTAGAAAGTTGATAATTGTGGGCAATGGTAGAAATGTCATGAGAAATAAGAATTATGTAAAAGGATTGATGTAAGTCATTGTTGCCAAGAGAAAGGGAGACTGGAGTGTAAAAAAGCGTTGTTTTTGGACTGCAATGAAGAAATGACTATGTTTTGCGATTTCTCCTGCTCAGAAAGACTTAGAAAGTTAATAATTGTGGGCAATGTTAGAAATGTCATGAGAAACAAGAATTATGTAAAAGGATTGATGTCAGTCATTGTTTCCAAGAGAAAGGGAGACTGGAGTGTAAAAAAAGCGTTGTTTTTGGACTGCAATGAAGAAATGACTATGTTTTGCGATTTCTCCTGCTCAGAAAGACTTAGAAAGTTGATATTTGTGGGCAATGTTAGAAATGTCAGGAGAAACAAGAATTATGTAAAAGGATTGATGTAAGTCATTGTTTCCAAGAGAAAGGGAGACTGGAGTGTAAAAAAGCGTTGTTTTTGGACTGCAATGAAGAAATGACTATGTTCTGCGATTTCTCCTGCTCAGAAAGACTTAGAAAGTTGATATTTGTGGGCAATGTTAGAAATGTCAGGAGAAACAAGAATTATGTAAAAGGATTGATGTAAGTCATTGTTTCCAGGAGAAAGGGAGACAGGAGTGTAAAAAAGCGTTGTTTTTGGACGGCAATGAAGAAATTACTATGTTTTGCGATTTCTCCTGCTCAGAAAGACTTAGAAAGTTGATAATTGTGGGCAATGGTAGAAATGTCATGAGAAATAAGAATTATGTAAAAGGATTGATGTAAGTCATTGTTGCCAAGAGAAAGGGAGACTGGAGTGTAAAAAAGCGTTGTTTTTGGACTGCAATGAAGAAATGACTATGTTTTGCGATTTCTCCTGCTCAGAAAGACTTAGAAAGTTAATAATTGTGGGCAATGTTAGAAATGTCATGAGAAACAAGAATTATGTAAAAGGATTGATGTCAGTCATTGTTTCCAAGAGAAAGGGAGACTGGAGTGTAAAAAAAGCGTTGTTTTTGGACTGCAATGAAGAAATGACTATGTTTTGCGATTTCTCCTGCTCAGAAAGACTTAGAAAGTTGATATTTGTGGGCAATGTTAGAAATGTCAGGAGAAACAAGAATTATGTAAAAGGATTGATGTAAGTCATTGTTTCCAAGAGAAAGGGAGACTGGAGTGTAAAAAAGCGTTGTTTTTGGACTGCAATGAAGAAATGACTATGTTCTGCGATTTCTCCTGCTCAGAAAGACTTAGAAAGTTGATATTTGTGGGCAATGTTAGAAATGTCAGGAGAAACAAGAATTATGTAAAAGGATTGATGTAAGTCATTGTTTCCAAGAGAAAGGGAGACTGGAGTGTAAAAAAGCATTGTTTTTGGACGGCAATGAATAAATGACTGTTTTGCGATTTCTCTTGCTCAGAAAGACTTAGAAAGTTGATAATTGTGGGCAATGTTAGAAATGTCATGAGAAACAAGAATTATGTAAAAGGATTGATGTAAGTCATTGTTTCCAGAAGAAAGGGTGACAGGAGTGTAAAAAAGCGTTGTTTTTGGACGGCAATGGAGAAATGACTATATTTTGCGGTTTCTCCTGCTCAGAAAGACTTAGAAAGTTGATAATTGTGGGCAATGTTAGAAATGTCAGGAGAAACAAGAATTATGTAAAAGGATTGATGTAAGTCATTGTTTCCAAGAGAAATGGAGACAGGAGTGTAAAAAAGCGTTGTTTTTGGACTGCAATGAAGAAATGACTATGTTCTGCGATTTCTCCTGCTCAAAAAGACTTAGAAAGTTGATAATTGTGGGCAATGTTAGAAATGTCAGGAGAAACAAGAATTATGTAAAAGTATTGATGTAAGTCATTGTTTCCAAGAGAAAGGGAGACAGGAGTGTAAAAAAGTGTTGTTTTTGGACGGCAATGAAGAAATGACTATGTTTTGCGATTTCTCCTGCTCAGAAAGACTTAGAAAGTTGATAATTGTTGGCAATGTTAGAAATGTCATGAGAAACAAGAATTATGTAAAAGGATTGATGTAAGTCATTGTTTCCAGGAGAAAGGGAGACAGGAGTGTAAAAAAGCGTTGTTTTTGGACGGCAATGAAGAAATTACTATATTTTGCGGTTTTTCCTGCTCAGAAAGACTTAGAAAGTTGATAATTGTGGGCAATGTTAGAAATGTCAGGAGAAACAAGAATTATGTAAAAGGATTGATGTAAGTCATTGTTTCCAAGAGAAATGGAGACAGGAGTGTAAAAAAGCGTTGTTTTTGGACTGCAATGAAGAAATGACTATGTTCTGCGATTTCTCCTGCTCAAAAAGACTTAGAAAGTTGATAATTGTGGGAAAAGTTAGAAATGTCAGGCGAAACAAGAATTATGTAAAAGTATTGATGTAAGTCATTGTTTCCAAGAGAAAGGGGGACAGGAGTGTAAAAAAGCGTTATTTTTGGACGGCAATGAAGAAATGAATATGTTTTGCGATTTCTCCTGCTCAGAAAGACTTAGAAAGTTGATAATTGTGGACAATGTTAGAAATGTCATGAGAAACAAGAATTATGTAAAAGGATTGATGTAAGTCATTGTTTCCAAGAGAAAGGGAGACTGGAGTGTAAAAAAGCGTTGTTTTTGGACTGCAATGAAGAAATGACTATGTTTTGCGATTTCTCCTGCTCAGAAAGACTTAGAAAGTTGATATTTGTGGGCAATGTTAGAAATGTCAGGAGAAACAAGAATTATGTAAAAGTATTGATGTAAGGCATTGTTTCCAAGAGAAAGGGAGACTGGAGTGTAAAAAAGCATTGTTTTTGGACGGCAATGAATAAATGACTGTTTTGCGATTTCTCTTGCTCAGAAAGACTTAGAAAGTTGATAATTGTGGGCAATGTTAGAAATGTCATGAGAAACAAGAATTATGTAAAAGGATTGATGTCAGTCATTGTTTCCAAGAGAAAGGGAGACTGGAGTGTAAAAAAAGCGTTGTTTTTGGACTGCAATGAAGAAATGACTATGTTTTGCGATTTCTCCTGCTCAGAAAGACTTAGAAAGTTGATATTTGTGGGCAATGTTAGAAATGTCAGGAGAAACAAGAATTATGTAAAAGGATTGATGTAAGTCATTGTTTCCAAGAGAAAGGGAGACTGGAGTGTAAAAAAGCGTTGTTTTTGGACTGCAATGAAGAAATGACTATGTTCTGCGATTTCTCCTGCTCAGAAAGACTTAGAAAGTTGATATTTGTGGGCAATGTTAGAAATGTCAGGAGAAACAAGAATTATGTAAAAGGATTGATGTAAGTCATTGTTTCCAAGAGAAAGGGAGACTGGAGTGTAAAAAAGCATTGTTTTTGGACGGCAATGAATAAATGACTGTTTTGCGATTTCTCTTGCTCAGAAAGACTTAGAAAGTTGATAATTGTGGGCAATGTTAGAAATGTCATGAGAAACAAGAATTATGTAAAAGGATTGATGTAAGTCATTGTTTCCAGAAGAAAGGGTGACAGGAGTGTAAAAAAGCGTTGTTTTTGGACGGCAATGGAGAAATGACTATATTTTGCGGTTTCTCCTGCTCAGAAAGACTTAGAAAGTTGATAATTGTGGGCAATGTTAGAAATGTCAGGAGAAACAAGAATTATGTAAAAGGATTGATGTAAGTCATTGTTTCCAAGAGAAATGGAGACAGGAGTGTAAAAAAGCGTTGTTTTTGGACTGCAATGAAGAAATGACTATGTTCTGCGATTTCTCCTGCTCAAAAAGACTTAGAAAGTTGATAATTGTGGGCAATGTTAGAAATGTCAGGAGAAACAAGAATTATGTAAAAGTATTGATGTAAGTCATTGTTTCCAAGAGAAAGGGAGACAGGAGTGTAAAAAAGTGTTGTTTTTGGACGGCAATGAAGAAATGACTATGTTTTGCGATTTCTCCTGCTCAGAAAGACTTAGAAAGTTGATAATTGTTGGCAATGTTAGAAATGTCATGAGAAACAAGAATTATGTAAAAGGATTGATGTAAGTCATTGTTTCCAGGAGAAAGGGAGACAGGAGTGTAAAAAAGCGTTGTTTTTGGACGGCAATGAAGAAATTACTATATTTTGCGGTTTTTCCTGCTCAGAAAGACTTAGAAAGTTGATAATTGTGGGCAATGTTAGAAATGTCAGGAGAAACAAGAATTATGTAAAAGGATTGATGTAAGTCATTGTTTCCAAGAGAAATGGAGACAGGAGTGTAAAAAAGCGTTGTTTTTGGACTGCAATGAAGAAATGACTATGTTCTGCGATTTCTCCTGCTCAAAAAGACTTAGAAAGTTGATAATTGTGGGAAAAGTTAGAAATGTCAGGCGAAACAAGAATTATGTAAAAGTATTGATGTAAGTCATTGTTTCCAAGAGAAAGGGGGACAGGAGTGTAAAAAAGCGTTATTTTTGGACGGCAATGAAGAAATGAATATGTTTTGCGATTTCTCCTGCTCAGAAAGACTTAGAAAGTTGATAATTGTGGACAATGTTAGAAATGTCATGAGAAACAAGAATTATGTAAAAGGATTGATGTAAGTCATTGTTTCCAAGAGAAAGGGAGACTGGAGTGTAAAAAAGCGTTGTTTTTGGACTGCAATGAAGAAATGACTATGTTTTGCGATTTCTCCTGCTCAGAAAGACTTAGAAAGTTGATATTTGTGGGCAATGTTAGAAATGTCAGGAGAAACAAGAATTATGTAAAAGTATTGATGTAAGGCATTGTTTCCAAGAGAAAGGGAGACTGGAGTGTAAAAAAGCATTGTTTTTGGACGGCAATGAATAAATGACTGTTTTGCGATTTCTCTTGCTCAGAAAGACTTAGAAAGTTGATAATTGTGGGCAATGTTAGAAATGTCATGAGAAACAAGAATTATGTAAAATTATTGATGTAAGTCATTGTTTCCAGGAGAAAGGGAGACAGGAGTGTAAAAAAGCGTTGTTTTTGGACGGCAATGAAGAAATGACTATATTTTGCGATTTCTCCTGCTCAGAAAGACTTAGAAAGTTGATATTTGTGGGCAATGTTAGAAATGTCAGGAGAAACAAGAATTATGTAAAAGGATTGATGTAAGTCATTGTTTCCAGGAGAAAGGGAGACAGGAGTGTAAAAAAGCGTTGTTTTTGGACGGCAATGAAGAAATTACTATGTTTTGCGATTTCTCCTGCTCAGAAAGACTTAGAAAGTTGATAATTGTGGGCAATGGTAGAAATGTCATGAGAAATAAGAATTATGTAAAAGGATTGATGTAAGTCATTGTTGCCAAGAGAAAGGGAGACTGGAGTGTAAAAAAGCGTTGTTTTTGGACTGCAATGAAGAAATGACTATGTTTTGCGATTTCTCCTGCTCAGAAAGACTTAGAATGTTAATAATTGTGGGCAATGTTAGAAATGTCATGAGAAACAAGAATTATGTAAAAGGATTGATGTCAGTCATTGTTTCCAAGAGAAAGGGAGACTGGAGTGTAAAAAAAGCGTTGTTTTTGGACTGCAATGAAGAAATGACTATGTTTTGCGATTTCTCCTGCTCAGAAAGACTTAGAAAGTTGATATTTGTGGGCAATGTTAGAAATGTCAGGAGAAACAAGAATTATGTAAAAGGATTGATGTAAGTCATTGTTTCCAAGAGAAAGGGAGACTGGAGTGTAAAAAAGCGTTGTTTTTGGACTGCAATGAAGAAATGACTATGTTCTGCGATTTCTCCTGCTCAGAAAGACTTAGAAAGTTGATATTTGTGGGCAATGTTAGAAATGTCAGGAGAAACAAGAATTATGTAAAAGGATTGATGTAAGTCATTGTTTCCAAGAGAAAGGGAGACTGGAGTGTAAAAAAGCATTGTTTTTGGACGGCAATGAATAAATGACTGTTTTGCGATTTCTCTTGCTCAGAAAGACTTAGAAAGTTGATAATTGTGGGCAATGTTAGAAATGTCATGAGAAACAAGAATTATGTAAAAGGATTGATGTAAGTCATTGTTTCCAGAAGAAAGGGAGACAGGAGTGTAAAAAAGCGTTGTTTTTGGACGGCAATGGAGAAATGACTATATTTTGCGGTTTCTCCTGCTCAGAAAGACTTAGAAAGTTGATAATTGTGGGCAATGTTAGAAATGTCAGGAGAAACAAGAATTATGTAAAAGGATTGATGTAAGTCATTGTTTCCAAGAGAAATGGAGACAGGAGTGTAAAAAAGCGTTGTTTTTGGACTGCAATGAAGAAATGACTATGTTCTGCGATTTCTCCTGCTCAAAAAGACTTAGAAAGTTGATAATTGTGGGCAATGTTAGAAATGTCAGGAGAAACAAGAATTATGTAAAAGTATTGATGTAAGTCATTGTTTCCAAGAGAAAGGGAGACAGGAGTGTAAAAAAGTGTTGTTTTTGGACGGCAATGAAGAAATGACTATGTTTTGCGATTTCTCCTGCTCAGAAAGACTTAGAAAGTTGATAATTGTTGGCAATGTTAGAAATGTCATGAGAAACAAGAATTATGTAAAAGGATTGATGTAAGTCATTGTTTCCAGGAGAAAGGGAGACAGGAGTGTAAAAAAGCGTTGTTTTTGGACGGCAATGAAGAAATTACTATATTTTGCGGTTTCTCCTGCTCAGAAAGACTTAGAAAGTTGATAATTGTGGGCAATGTTAGAAATGTCAGGAGAAACAAGAATTATGTAAAAGGATTGATGTAAGTCATTGTTTCCAAGAGAAAGGGAGACTGGAGTGTAAAAAAGCGTTGTTTTTGGACTGCAATGAAGAAATGACTATGTTCTGCGATTTCTCCTGCTCAGAAAGACTTAGAAAGTTGATATTTGTGGGCAATGTTAGAAATGTCAGGAGAAACAAGAATTATGTAAAAGGATTGATGTAAGTCATTGTTTCCAAGAGAAAGGGAGACTGGAGTGTAAAAAAGCATTGTTTTTGGACGGCAATGAATAAATGACTGTTTTGCGATTTCTCTTGCTCAGAAAGACTTAGAAAGTTGATAATTGTGGGCAATGTTAGAAATGTCATGAGAAACAAGAATTATGTAAAAGGATTGATGTAAGTCATTGTTTCCAGAAGAAAGGGAGACAGGAGTGTAAAAAAGCGTTGTTTTTGGACGGCAATGGAGAAATGACTATATTTTGCGGTTTCTCCTGCTCAGAAAGACTTAGAAAGTTGATAATTGTGGGCAATGTTAGAAATGTCAGGAGAAACAAGAATTATGTAAAAGGATTGATGTAAGTCATTGTTTCCAAGAGAAATGGAGACAGGAGTGTAAAAAAGCGTTGTTTTTGGACTGCAATGAAGAAATGACTATGTTCTGCGATTTCTCCTGCTCAAAAAGACTTAGAAAGTTGATAATTGTGGGCAATGTTAGAAATGTCAGGAGAAACAAGAATTATGTAAAAGTATTGATGTAAGTCATTGTTTCCAAGAGAAAGGGAGACAGGAGTGTAAAAAAGTGTTGTTTTTGGACGGCAATGAAGAAATGACTATGTTTTGCGATTTCTCCTGCTCAGAAAGACTTAGAAAGTTGATAATTGTTGGCAATGTTAGAAATGTCATGAGAAACAAGAATTATGTAAAAGGATTGATGTAAGTCATTGTTTCCAGGAGAAAGGGAGACAGGAGTGTAAAAAAGCGTTGTTTTTGGACGGCAATGAAGAAATGACTATATTTTGCGGTTTCTCCTGCTCAGAAAGACTTAGAAAGTTGATAATTGTGGGCAATGTTAGAAATGTCAGGAGAAACAAGAATTATGTAAAAGGATTGATGTAAGTCATTGTTTCCAAGAGAAAGGGAGACTGGAGTGTAAAAAAGCGTTGTTTTTGGACTGCAATGAAGAAATGACTATGTTCTGCGATTTCTCCTGCTCAGAAAGACTTAGAAAGTTGATATTTGTGGGCAATGTTAGAAATGTCAGGAGAAACAAGAATTATGTAAAAGGATTGATGTAAGTCATTGTTTCCAAGAGAAAGGGAGACTGGAGTGTAAAAAAGCATTGTTTTTGGACGGCAATGAATAAATGACTGTTTTGCGATTTCTCTTGCTCAGAAAGACTTAGAAAGTTGATAATTGTGGGCAATGTTAGAAATGTCATGAGAAACAAGAATTATGTAAAAGGATTGATGTAAGTCATTGTTTCCAGAAGAAAGGGAGACAGGAGTGTAAAAAAGCGTTGTTTTTGGACGGCAATGGAGAAATGACTATATTTTGCGGTTTCTCCTGCTCAGAAAGACTTAGAAAGTTGATAATTGTGGGCAATGTTAGAAATGTCAGGAGAAACAAGAATTATGTAAAAGGATTGATGTAAGTCATTGTTTCCAAGAGAAATGGAGACAGGAGTGTAAAAAAGCGTTGTTTTTGGACTGCAATGAAGAAATGACTATGTTCTGCGATTTCTCCTGCTCAAAAAGACTTAGAAAGTTGATAATTGTGGGCAATGTTAGAAATGTCAGGAAAAACAAGAATTATGTAAAAGTATTGATGTAAGTCATTGTTTCCAAGAGAAAGGGAGACAGGAGTGTAAAAAAGCGTTGTTTTTGGACGGCAATGAAGAAATGACTATGTTTTGCGATTTCTCCTGCTCAGAAAGACTTAGAAAGTTGATAATTGTTGGCAATGTTAGAAATGTCATGAGAAACAAGAATTATGTAAAAGGATTGATGTAAGTCATTGTTTCCAGGAGAAAGGGAGACAGGAGTGTAAAAAAGCGTTGTTTTTGGACGGCAATGAAGAAATTACTATATTTTGCGGTTTCTCCTGCTCAGAAAGACTTAGAAAGTTGATAATTGTGGGCAATGTTAGAAATGTCAGGAGAAACAAGAATTATGTAAAAGGATTGATGTAAGTCATTGTTTCCAAGAGAAATGGAGGCAGGAGTGTAAAAAAGCGTTGTTTTTGGACTGCAATGAAGAAATGACTATGTTCTGCGATTTCTCCTGCTCAAAAAGACTTAGAAAGTTGATAATTGTGGGCAATGTTAGAAATGTCAGGAGAAATAAGAATTATGTAAAAGTATTGATGTAAGTCATTGTTTCCAAGAGAAAGGGAGACAGGAGTGTAAAAAAGCGTTGTTTTTGGACGGCAATGAAGAAATGACTATATTTTGCGGTTTCTCCTGCTCAGAAAGACTTAGAAAGTTGATAATTGTGGGCAATGTTAGAAATGTCAGGAGAAACAAGAATTATGTAAAAGGATTGATGTAAGTCATTGTTTCCAAGAGAAATGGAGACAAGAGTGTAAAAAAGCGTTGTTTTTGGACTGCAATGAAGAAATGACTATGTTCTGCGATTTCTCCTGCTCAAAAAGACTTAGGAAGTTGATAATTGTGGGCAATGTTAGAAATGTCAGGAGAAACAAGAATTATGTAAAAGGATTGATGTAAGTCATTGTTTCCAAGAGAAAGGGAGACTGGAGTGTAAAAAAGCATTGTTTTTGGACGGCAATGAATAAATGACTGTTTTGCGATTTCTCTTGCTCAGAAAGACTTAGAAAGTTGATAATTGTGGGCAATGTTAGAAATGTCAGGAGAAACAAGAATTATGTAAAAGTATTGATGTAAGTCATTGTTTCCAAGAGAAAGGGAGACAGGAGTGTAAAAAAGTGTTGTTTTTGGACGGCAATGAAGAAATGACTATGTTTTGCGATTTCTCCTGCTCAGAAAGACTTAGAAAGTTGATAATTGTGGGCAATGTTAGAAATGTCATGAGAAACAAGAATTATGTAAAAGGATTGATGTAAGTCATTGTTTCCAGGAGAAAGGGAGACAGGAGTGTAAAAAAGTGTTGTTTTTGGACGGCAATGAAGAAATGACTATATTTTGCGGTTTCTCCTGCTCAGAAAGACTTAGAAAGTTGATAATTGTGGGCAATGTTAGAAATGTCAGGAGAAACAAGAATTATGTAAAAGGATTGATGTAAGTCATTGTTTCCAAGAGAAAGGGAGACTGGAGTGTAAAAAAGCGTTGTTTTTGAACTGCAATGAAGAAATGACTATGTTTTGCGATTTCTCCTGCTCAGAAAGACTTAGAAAGTTGATAATTGTGGACAATGTTAGAAATGTCATGAGAAACAAGAATTATGTAAAAGGATTGATGTAAGTCATTGTTTCCAAGAGAAAGGGAGACTGGAGTGTAAAAAAGCGTTGTTTTTGGACTGCAATGAAGAAATGACTATGTTTTGAGATTTCTCCTGCTCAGAAAGACTTAGAAAGTTGATATTTGTGGGCAATGTTAGAAATGTCATGAGAAACAAGAATTATGTAAAAGGATTGATGTAAGTCATTGTTTCCAGGAGAAGGGGAGACAGGAGTGTAAAAAAGCGTTGTTTTTGGACGGCAATGAAGAAATTACTATATTTTGCGATTTCTCCTGCTCAGAAAGACTTAGAAAGTTGATAATTGTGGGCAATGTTAGAAATGTCATGAGAAACAAGAATTATGTAAAAGGATTGATGTAAGTCATTGTTTCCAGGAGAAAGGGAGACAGGAGTGTAAAAAAAGCGTTGTTTTTGGACGGCAATGAAGAAATGACTATATTTTGCGGTTTCTCCTGCTCAGAAAGACTTAGAAAGTTGATAATTGTGGGCAATGTTAGAAATGTCAGGAGAAACAAGAATTATGTAAAAGGATTGATGTAAGTCATTGTTTCCAAGAGAAATGGAGACAGGAGTGTAAAAAAGCGTTGTTTTTGGACTGCAATGAAGAAATGACTATGTTCTGCGATTTCTCCTGCTCAAAAAGACTTAGAAAGTTGATAATTGTGGGCAAAGTTAGAAATGTCAGGAGAAACAAGAATTATGTAAAAGTATTGATGTAAGTCATTGTTTCCAAGAGAAAGGGAGACAGGAGTGTAAAAAAGTGTTGTTTTTGGACGGCAATGAAGAAATGACTATGTTTTGCGATTTCTCCTGCTCAGAAAGACTTAGAAAGTTGATAATTGTGGGCAATGTTAGAAATGTCATGAGAAACAAGAATTATGTAAACGGATTGATGTAAGTCATTGTTTCCAGGAGAAAGGGAGACAGGAGTGTAAAAAAGCGTTGTTTTTGGACGGCAATGAAGAAATGACTATATTTTGCGGTTTCTCCTGCTCAGAAAGACTTAGAAAGTTGATAATTGTGGGCAATGTTAGAAATGTCAGGAGAAACAAGAATTATGTAAAAGGATTGATGTAAGTCATTGTTTCCAAGAGAAATGGAGACAGGAGTGTAAAAAAGCGTTGTTTTTGGACTGCAATGAAGAAATGACTATGTTCTGCGATTTCTCCTGCTCAAAAAGACTTAGAAAGTTGATATTTGTGGACAATGTTAGAAATGTCATGAGAAACAAGAATTATGTAAAAGGATTGATGTAAGTCATTGTTTCCAAGAGAAAGGGAGACTGGAGTGTAAAAAAGCGTTGTTTTTGGACTGCAATGAAGAAATGACTATGTTTTGCGATTTCTCCTGCTCAGAAAGACTTAGAAAGTTGATATTTGTGGGCAATGTTAGAAATGTCAGGAGAAACAAGAATTATGTAAAAGTATTGATGTAAGTCATTGTTTCCAAGAGAAAGGGAGACTGGAGTGTAAAAAAGCATTGTTTTTGGATGGCAATGAATAAATGACTGTTTTGCGATTTCTCTTGCTCAGAAAGACTTAGAAAGTTGATAATTGTGGGCAATGTTAGAAATGTCATGAGAAACAAGAATTATGTAAAATTATTGATGTAAGTCATTGTTTCCAGGAGAAAGGGAGACAGGAGTGTAAAAAAGCGTTGTTTTTGGACGGCAATGAAGAAATGACTATATTTTGCGATTTCTCCTGCTCAGAAAGACTTAGAAAGTTGATATTTGTGGGCAATGTTAGAAATGTCAGGAGAAACAAGAATTATGTAAAAGGATTGATGTAAGTCATTGTTTCCAGGAGAAAGGGAGACAGGAGTGTAAAAAAGCGTTGTTTTTGGACGGCAATGAAGAAATTACTATGTTTTGCGATTTCTCCTGCTCAGAAAGACTTAGAAAGTTGATAATTGTGGGCAATGGTAGAAATGTCATGAGAAATAAGAATTATGTAAAAGGATTGATGTAAGTCATTGTTGCCAAGAGAAAGGGAGACTGGAGTGTAAAAAAGCGTTGTTTTTGGACTGCAATGAAGAAATGACTATGTTTTGCGATTTCTCCTGCTCAGAAAGACTTAGAAAGTTAATAATTGTGGGCAATGTTAGAAATGTCATGAGAAACAAGAATTATGTAAAAGGATTGATGTCAGTCATTGTTTCCAAGAGAAAGGGAGACTGGAGTGTAAAAAAAGCGTTGTTTTTGGACTGCAATGAAGAAATGACTATGTTTTGCGATTTCTCCTGCTCAGAAAGACTTAGAAAGTTGATATTTGTGGGCAATGTTAGAAATGTCAGGAGAAACAAGAATTATGTAAAAGGATTGATGTAAGTCATTGTTTCCAAGAGAAAGGGAGACTGGAGTGTAAAAAAGCGTTGTTTTTGGACTGCAATGAAGAAATGACTATGTTCTGCGATTTCTCCTGCTCAGAAAGACTTAGAAAGTTGATATTTGTGGGCAATGTTAGAAATGTCAGGAGAAACAAGAATTATGTAAAAGGATTGATGTAAGTCATTGTTTCCAAGAGAAAGGGAGACTGGAGTGTAAAAAAGCATTGTTTTTGGACGGCAATGAATAAATGACTGTTTTGCGATTTCTCTTGCTCAGAAAGACTTAGAAAGTTGATAATTGTGGGCAATGTTAGAAATGTCATGAGAAACAAGAATTATGTAAAAGGATTGATGTAAGTCATTGTTTCCAGAAGAAAGGGAGACAGGAGTGTAAAAAAGCGTTGTTTTTGGACGGCAATGGAGAAATGACTATATTTTGCGGTTTCTCCTGCTCAGAAAGACTTAGAAAGTTGATAATTGTGGGCAATGTTAGAAATGTCAGGAGAAACAAGAATTATGTAAAAGGATTGATGTAAGTCATTGTTTCCAAGAGAAATGGAGACAGGAGTGTAAAAAAGCGTTGTTTTTGGACTGCAATGAAGAAATGACTATGTTCTGCGATTTCTCCTGCTCAAAAAGACTTAGAAAGTTGATAATTGTGGGCAATGTTAGAAATGTCAGGAGAAACAAGAATTATGTAAAAGTATTGATGTAAGTCATTGTTTCCAAGAGAAAGGGAGACAGGAGTGTAAAAAAGTGTTGTTTTTGGACGGCAATGAAGAAATGACTATATTTTGCGGTTTCTCCTGCTCAGAAAGACTTAGAAAGTTGATAATTGTGGGCAATGTTAGAAATGTCAGGAGAAACAAGAATTATGTAAAAGGATTGATGTAAGTCATTGTTTCCAAGAGAAAGGGAGACTGGAGTGTAAAAAAGCATTGTTTTTGGACGGCAATGAATAAATGACTGTTTTGCGATTTCTCTTGCTCAGAAAGACTTAGAAAGTTGATAATTGTGGGCAATGTTAGAAATGTCAGGAGAAACAAGAATTATGTAAAAGTATTGATGTAAGTCATTGTTTCCAAGAGAAAGGGAGACAGGAGTGTAAAAAAGTGTTGTTTTTGGACGGCAATGAAGAAATGACTATGTTTTGCGATTTCTCCTGCTCAGAAAGACTTAGAAATTTGATAATTGTGGGCAATGTTAGAAAAGTCATGAGAAACAAGAATTATGTAAAAGGATTGATGTAAGTCATTGTTTCCAGGAGAAAGGGAGACAGGAGTGTAAAAAAGTGTTGTTTTTGGACGGCAATGAAGAAATGACTATATTTTGCGGTTTCTCCTGCTCAGAAAGACTTAGAAAGTTGATAATTGTGGGCAATGTTAGAAATGTCAGGAGAAACAAGAATTATGTAAAAGGATTGATGTAAGTCATTGTTTCCAAGAGAAAGGGAGACTGGAGTGTAAAAAAGCGTTGTTTTTGGACTGCAATGAAGAAATGACTATGTTTTGCGATTTCTCCTGCTCAGAAAGACTTAGAAAGTTGATAATTGTGGACAATGTTAGAAATGTCATGAGAAACAAGAATTATGTAAAAGGATTGATGTAAGTCATTGTTTCCAAGAGAAAGGGAGACTGGAGTGTAAAAAAGCGTTGTTTTTGGACTGCAATGAAGAAATGACTATGTTTTGCGATTTCTCCTGCTCAGAAAGACTTAGAAAGTTGATATTTGTGGGCAATGTTAGAAATGTCATGAGAAACAAGAATTATGTAAAAGGATTGATGTAAGTCATTGTTTCCAGGAGAAGGGGAGACAGGAGTGTAAAAAAGCGTTGTTTTTGGACGGCAATGAAGAAATTACTATATTTTGCGATTTCTCCTGCTCAGAAAGACTTAGAAAGTTGATAATTGTGGGCAATGTTAGAAATGTCATGAGAAACAAGAATTATGTAAAAGGATTGATGTAAGTCATTGTTTCCAGGAGAAAGGGAGACAGGAGTGAAAAAAAAGCGTTGTTTTTGGACGGCAATGAAGAAATGACTATATTTTGCGGTTTCTCCTGCTCAGAAAGACTTAGAAAGTTGATAATTGTGGGCAATGTTAGAAATGTCAGGAGAAACAAGAATTATGTAAAAGGATTGATGTAAGTCATTGTTTCCAAGAGAAATGGAGACAGGAGTGTAAAAAAGCGTTGTTTTTGGACTGCAATGAAGAAATGACTATGTTCTGCGATTTCTCCTGCTCAAAAAGACTTAGAAAGTTGATAATTGTGGGCAAAGTTAGAAATGTCAGGAGAAACAAGAATTATGTAAAAGTATTGATGTAAGTCATTGTTTCCAAGAGAAAGGGAGACAGGAGTGTAAAAAAGTGTTATTTTTGGACGGCAATGAAGAAATGACTATGTTTTGCGATTTCTCCTGCTCAGAAAGACTTAGAAAGTTGATAATTGTGGGCAATGTTAGAAATGTCATGAGAAACAAGAATTATGTAAACGGATTGATGTAAGTCATTGTTTCCAGGAGAAAGGGAGACAGGAGTGTAAAAAAGCGTTGTTTTTGGACGGCAATGAAGAAATTACTATATTTTGCGGTTTCTCCTGCTCAGAAAGACTTAGAAAGTTGATAATTGTGGGCAATGTTAGAAATGTCAGGAGAAACAAGAATTATGTAAAAGGATTGATGTAAGTCATTGTTTCCAAGAGAAATGGAGACAGGAGTGTAAAAAAGCGTTGTTTTTGGACTGCAATGAAGAAATGACTATGTTTTGCGATTTCTCCTGCTCAGAAAGACTTAGAAAGTTGATAATTGTTGGCAATGTTAGAAATGTCATGAGAAACAAGAATTATGTAAAAGGATTGATGTAAGTCATTGTTTCCAGGAGAAAGGGAGACAGGAGTGTAAAAAAGCGTTGTTTTTGGACGGCAATGAAGAAATTACTATATTTTGCGGTTTCTCCTGCTCAGAAAGACTTAGAAAGTTGATAATTGTGGGCAATGTTAGAAATGTCAGGAGAAACAAGAATTATGTAAAAGGATTGATGTAAGTCATTGTTTCCAAGAGAAATGGAGACAGGAGTGTAAAAAAGCGTTGTTTTTGGACTGCAATGAAGAAATGACTATGTTCTGCGATTTCTCCTGCTCAAAAAGACTTAGAAAGTTGATAATTGTGGGCAATGTTAGAAATGTCAGGAGAAATAAGAATTATGTAAAAGTATTGATGTAAGTCATTGTTTCCAAGAGAAAGGGAGACAGGAGTGTAAAAAAGCGTTGTTTTTGGACGGCAATGAAGAAATGACTATATTTTGCGGTTTCTCCTGCTCAGAAAGACTTAGAAAGTTGATAATTGTGGGCAATGTTAGAAATGTCAGGAGAAACAAGAATTATGTAAAAGGATTGATGTAAGTCATTGTTTCCAAGAGAAATGGAGACAGGAGTGTAAAAAAGCGTTGTTTTTGGACTGCAATGAAGAAATGACTATGTTCTGCGATTTCTCCTGCTCAAAAAGACTTAGGAAGTTGATAATTGTGGGCAATGTTAGAAATGTCAGGAGAAACAAGAATTATGTAAAAGGATTGATGTAAGTCATTGTTTCCAAGAGAAAGGGAGACTGGAGTGTAAAAAAGCATTGTTTTTGGACGGCAATGAATAAATGACTGTTTTGCGATTTCTCTTGCTCAGAAAGACTTAGAAAGTTGATAATTGTGGGCAATGTTAGAAATGTCAGGAGAAACAAGAATTATGTAAAAGTATTGATGTAAGTCATTGTTTCCAAGAGAAAGGGAGACAGGAGTGTAAAAAAGTGTTGTTTTTGGACGGCAATGAAGAAATGACTATGTTTTGCGATTTCTCCTGCTCAGAAAGACTTAGAAAGTTGATAATTGTGGGCAATGTTAGAAATGTCATGAGAAACAAGAATTATGTAAAAGGATTGATGTAAGTCATTGTTTCCAGGAGAAAGGGAGACAGGAGTGTAAAAAAGTGTTGTTTTTGGACGGCAATGAAGAAATGACTATATTTTGCGGTTTCTCCTGCTCAGAAAGACTTAGAAAGTTGATAATTGTGGGCAATGTTAGAAATGTCAGGAGAAACAAGAATTATGTAAAAGGATTGATGTAAGTCATTGTTTCCAAGAGAAAGGGAGGCTGGAGTGTAAAAAAGCGTTGTTTTTGGACTGCAATGAAGAAATGACTATGTTTTGCGATTTCTCCTGCTCAGAAAGACTTAGAAAGTTGATAATTGTGGACAATGTTAGAAATGTCATGAGAAACAAGAATTATGTAAAAGGATTGATGTAAGTCATTGTTTCCAAGAGAAAGGGAGACTGGAGTGTAAAAAAGCGTTGTTTTTGGACTGCAATGAAGAAATGACTATGTTTTGAGATTTCTCCTGCTCAGAAAGACTTAGAAAGTTGATATTTGTGGGCAATGTTAGAAATGTCATGAGAAACAAGAATTATGTAAAAGGATTGATGTAAGTCATTGTTTCCAGGAGAAGGGGAGACAGGAGTGTAAAAAAGCGTTGTTTTTGGACGGCAATGAAGAAATTACTATATTTTGCGATTTCTCCTGCTCAGAAAGACTTAGAAAGTTGATAATTGTGGGCAATGTTAGAAATGTCATGAGAAACAAGAATTATGTAAAAGGATTGATGTAAGTCATTGTTTCCAGGAGAAAGGGAGACAGGAGTGTAAAAAAAGCGTTGTTTTTGGACGGCAATGAAGAAATGACTATATTTTGCGGTTTCTCCTGCTCAGAAAGACTTAGAAAGTTGATAATTGTGGGCAATGTTAGAAATGTCAGGAGAAACAAGAATTATGTAAAAGGATTGATGTAAGTCATTGTTTCCAAGAGAAATGGAGACAGGAGTGTAAAAAAGCGTTGTTTTTGGACTGCAATGAAGAAATGACTATGTTCTGCGATTTCTCCTGCTCAAAAAGACTTAGAAAGTTGATAATTGTGGGCAAAGTTAGAAATGTCAGGAGAAACAAGAATTATGTAAAAGTATTGATGTAAGTCATTGTTTCCAAGAGAAAGGGAGACAGGAGTGTAAAAAAGTGTTGTTTTTGGACGGCAATGAAGAAATGACTATGTTTTGCGATTTCTCCTGCTCAGAAAGACTTAGAAAGTTGATAATTGTGGGCAATGTTAGAAATGTCATGAGAAACAAGAATTATGTAAACGGATTGATGTAAGTCATTGTTTCCAGGAGAAAGGGAGACAGGAGTGTAAAAAAGCGTTGTTTTTGGACGGCAATGAAGAAATGACTATATTTTGCGGTTTCTCCTGCTCAGAAAGACTTAGAAAGTTGATATTTGTGGACAATGTTAGAAATGTCATGAGAAACAAGAATTATGTAAAAGGATTGATGTAAGTCATTGTTTCCAAGAGAAAGGGAGACTGGAGTGTAAAAAAGCGTTGTTTTTGGACTGCAATGAAGAAATGACTATGTTTTGCGATTTCTCCTGCTCAGAAAGACTTAGAAAGTTGATATTTGTGGGCAATGTTAGAAATGTCAGGAGAAACAAGAATTATGTAAAAGTATTGATGTAAGTCATTGTTTCCAAGAGAAAGGGAGACTGGAGTGTAAAAAAGCATTGTTTTTGGATGGCAATGAATAAATGACTGTTTTGCGATTTCTCTTGCTCAGAAAGACTTAGAAAGTTGATAATTGTGGGCAATGTTAGAAATGTCATGAGAAACAAGAATTATGTAAAATTATTGATGTAAGTCATTGTTTCCAGGAGAAAGGGAGACAGGAGTGTAAAAAAGCGTTGTTTTTGGACGGCAATGAAGAAATGACTATATTTTGCGATTTCTCCTGCTCAGAAAGACTTAGAAAGTTGATATTTGTGGGCAATGTTAGAAATGTCAGGAGAAACAAGAATTATGTAAAAGGATTGATGTAAGTCATTGTTTCCAGGAGAAAGGGAGACAGGAGTGTAAAAAAGCGTTGTTTTTGGACGGCAATGAAGAAATTACTATGTTTTGCGATTTCTCCTGCTCAGAAAGACTTAGAAAGTTGATAATTGTGGGCAATGGTAGAAATGTCATGAGAAATAAGAATTATGTAAAAGGATTGATGTAAGTCATTGTTGCCAAGAGAAAGGGAGACTGGAGTGTAAAAAAGCGTTGTTTTTGGACTGCAATGAAGAAATGACTATGTTTTGCGATTTCTCCTGCTCAGAAAGACTTAGAAAGTTAATAATTGTGGGCAATGTTAGAAATGTCATGAGAAACAAGAATTATGTAAAAGGATTGATGTCAGTCATTGTTTCCAAGAGAAAGGGAGACTGGAGTGTAAAAAAAGCGTTGTTTTTGGACTGCAATGAAGAAATGACTATGTTTTGCGATTTCTCCTGCTCAGAAAGACTTAGAAAGTTGATATTTGTGGGCAATGTTAGAAATGTCAGGAGAAACAAGAATTATGTAAAAGGATTGATGTAAGTCATTGTTTCCAAGAGAAAGGGAGACTGGAGTGTAAAAAAGCGTTGTTTTTGGACTGCAATGAAGAAATGACTATGTTCTGCGATTTCTCCTGCTCAGAAAGACTTAGAAAGTTGATATTTGTGGGCAATGTTAGAAATGTCAGGAGAAACAAGAATTATGTAAAAGGATTGATGTAAGTCATTGTTTCCAAGAGAAAGGGAGACTGGAGTGTAAAAAAGCATTGTTTTTGGACGGCAATGAATAAATGACTGTTTTGCGATTTCTCTTGCTCAGAAAGACTTAGAAAGTTGATAATTGTGGGCAATGTTAGAAATGTCATGAGAAACAAGAATTATGTAAAAGGATTGATGTAAGTCATTGTTTCCAGAAGAAAGGGAGACAGGAGTGTAAAAAAGAGTTGTTTTTGGACGGCAATGGAGAAATGACTATATTTTGCGGTTTCTCCTGCTCAGAAAGACTTAGAAAGTTGATAATTGTGGGCAATGTTAGAAATGTCAGGAGAAACAAGAATTATGTAAAAGGATTGATGTAAGTCATTGTTTCCAAGAGAAATGGAGACAGGAGTGTAAAAAAGCGTTGTTTTTGGACTGCAATGAAGAAATGACTATGTTCTGCGATTTCTCCTGCTCAAAAAGACTTAGAAAGTTGATAATTGTGGGCAATGTTAGAAATGTCAGGAGAAACAAGAATTATGTAAAAGTATTGATGTAAGTCATTGTTTCCAAGAGAAAGGGAGACAGGAGTGTAAAAAAGTGTTGTTTTTGGACGGCAATGAAGAAATGACTATGTTTTGCGATTTCTCCTGCTCAGAAAGACTTAGAAAGTTGATAATTGTTGGCAATGTTAGAAATGTCATGAGAAACAAGAATTATGTAAAAGGATTGATGTAAGTCATTGTTTCCAGGAGAAAGGGAGACAGGAGTGTAAAAAAGCGTTGTTTTTGGACGGCAATGAAGAAATTACTATATTTTGCGGTTTCTCCTGCTCAGAAAGACTTAGAAAGTTGATAATTGTGGGCAATGTTAGAAATGTCAGGAGAAACAAGAATTATGTAAAAGGATTGATGTAAGTCATTGTTTCCAAGAGAAATGGAGACAGGAGTGTAAAAAAGCGTTGTTTTTGGACTGCAATGAAGAAATGACTATGTTCTGCGATTTCTCCTGCTCAAAAAGACTTAGAAAGTTGATAATTGTGGGCAATGTTAGAAATGTCAGGAGAAATAAGAATTATGTAAAAGTATTGATGTAAGTCATTGTTTCCAAGAGAAAGGGAGACAGGAGTGTAAAAAAGCGTTGTTTTTGGACGGCAATGAAGAAATGACTATATTTTGCGGTTTCTCCTGCTCAGAAAGACTTAGAAAGTTGATAATTGTGGGCAATGTTAGAAATGTCAGGAGAAACAAGAATTATGTAAAAGGATTGATGTAAGTCATTGTTTCCAAGAGAAATGGAGACAGGAGTGTAAAAAAGCGTTGTTTTTGGACTGCAATGAAGAAATGACTATGTTCTGCGATTTCTCCTGCTCAAAAAGACTTAGGAAGTTGATAATTGTGGGCAATGTTAGAAATGTCAGGAGAAACAAGAATTATGTAAAAGGATTGATGTAAGTCATTGTTTCCAAGAGAAAGGGAGACTGGAGTGTAAAAAAGCATTGTTTTTGGACGGCAATGAATAAATGACTGTTTTGCGATTTCTCTTGCTCAGAAAGACTTAGAAAGTTGATAATTGTGGGCAATGTTAGAAATGTCAGGAGAAACAAGAATTATGTAAAAGTATTGATGTAAGTCATTGTTTCCAAGAGAAAGGGAGACAGGAGTGTAAAAAAGTGTTGTTTTTGGACGGCAATGAAGAAATGACTATTTTTTGCGATTTCTCCTGCTCAGAAAGACTTAGAAAGTTGATAATTGTGGGCAATGTTAGAAATGTCATGAGAAACAAGAATTATGTAAAAGGATTGATGTAAGTCATTGTTTCCAGGAGAAAGGGAGACAGGAGTGTAAAAAAGTGTTGTTTTTGGACGGCAATGAAGAAATGACTATATTTTGCGGTTTCTCCTGCTCAGAAAGACTTAGAAAGTTGATAATTGTGGGCAATGTTAGAAATGTCAGGAGAAACAAGAATTATGTAAAAGGATTGATGTAAGTCATTGTTTCCAAGAGAAAGGGAGACTGGAGTGTAAAAAAGCGTTGTTTTTGGACTGCAATGAAGAAATGACTATGTTTTGCGATTTCTCCTGCTCAGAAAGACTTAGAAAGTTGATAATTGTGGACAATGTTAGAAATGTCATGAGAAACAAGAATTATGTAAAAGGATTGATGTAAGTCATTGTTTCCAAGAGAAAGGGAGACTGGAGTGTAAAAAAGCGTTGTTTTTGGACTGCAATGAAGAAATGACTATGTTTTGCGATTTCTCCTGCTCAGAAAGACTTAGAAAGTTGATATTTGTGGGCAATGTTAGAAATGTCATGAGAAACAAGAATTATGTAAAAGGATTGATGTAAGTCATTGTTTCCAGGAGAAGGGGAGACAGGAGTGTAAAAAAGCGTTGTTTTTGGACGGCAATGAAGAAATTACTATATTTTGCGATTTCTCCTGCTCAGAAAGACTTAGAAAGTTGATAATTGTGGGCAATGTTAGAAATGTCATGAGAAACAAGAATTATGTAAAAGGATTGATGTAAGTCATTGTTTCCAGGAGAAAGGGAGACAGGAGTGAAAAAAAAGCGTTGTTTTTGGACGGCAATGAAGAAATGACTATATTTTGCGGTTTCTCCTGCTCAGAAAGACTTAGAAAGTTGATAATTGTGGGCAATGTTAGAAATGTCAGGAGAAACAAGAATTATGTAAAAGGATTGATGTAAGTCATTGTTTCCAAGAGAAATGGAGACAGGAGTGTAAAAAAGCGTTGTTTTTGGACTGCAATGAAGAAATGACTATGTTCTGCGATTTCTCCTGCTCAAAAAGACTTAGAAAGTTGATAATTGTGGGCAAAGTTAGAAATGTCAGGAGAAACAAGAATTATGTAAAAGTATTGATGTAAGTCATTGTTTCCAAGAGAAAGGGAGACAGGAGTGTAAAAAAGTGTTATTTTTGGACGGCAATGAAGAAATGACTATGTTTTGCGATTTCTCCTGCTCAGAAAGACTTAGAAAGTTGATAATTGTGGGCAATGTTAGAAATGTCATGAGAAACAAGAATTATGTAAACGGATTGATGTAAGTCATTGTTTCCAGGAGAAAGGGAGACAGGAGTGTAAAAAAGCGTTGTTTTTGGACGGCAATGAAGAAATGACTATATTTTGCGGTTTCTCCTGCTCAGAAAGACTTAGAAAGTTGATAATTGTGGGCAATGTTAGAAATGTCAGGAGAAACAAGAATTATGTAAAAGGATTGATGTAAGTCATTGTTTCCAAGAGAAATGGAGACAGGAGTGTAAAAAAGCGTTGTTTTTGGACTGCAATGAAGAAATGACTATGTTCTGCGATTTCTCCTGCTCAAAAAGACTTAGAAAGTTGATAATTGTGGGCAATGTTAGAAATGTCAGGAGAAACAAGAATTATGTAAAAGGATTGATGTAAGTCATTGTTTCCAAGAGAAAGGGAGACTGGAGTGTAAAAAAGCATTGTTTTTGGACGGCAATGAAGAAATTACTATATTTTGCGATTTCTCCTGCTCAGAAAGACTTAGAAAGTTGATATTTGTGGGCAATGTTAGAAATGTCAGGAGAAACAAGAATTATGTAAAAGTATTGATGTAAGTCATTGTTTCCAAGAGAAAGGGAGACTGGAGTGTAAAAAAGCATTGTTTTTGGACGGCAATGAATAAATGACTGTTTTGCGATTTCTCTTGCTCAGAAAGACTTAGAAAGTTGATAATTGTGGGCAATGTTAGAAATGTCATGAGAAACAAGAATTATGTAAAATTATTGATGTAAGTCATTGTTTCCAGGAGAAAGGGAGACAGGAGTGTAAAAAAGCGTTGTTTTTGGATGGCAATGAAGAAATGACTATATTTTGCGATTTCTCCTGCTCAGAAAGACTTAGAAAGTTGATAATTGTGGGCAATGTTAGAAATGTCATGAGAAACAAGAATTATGTAAAAGGATTGATGTAAGTCATTGTTTCCAGAAGAAAGGGAGACAGGAGTGTAAAAAAGCGTTGTTTTTGGACGGCAATGGAGAAATGACTATATTTTGCGGTTTCTCCTGCTCAGAAAGACTTAGAAAGTTGATAATTGTGGGCAATGTTAGAAATGTCAGGAGAAACAAGAATTATGTAAAAGGATTGATGTAAGTCATTGTTTCCAAGAGAAATGGAGACAGGAGTGTAAAAAAGCGTTGTTTTTGGACTGCAATGAAGAAATGACTATGTTCTGCGATTTCTCCTGCTCAAAAAGACTTAGAAAGTTGATAATTGTGGGCAATGTTAGAAATGTCAGGAGAAACAAGAATTATGTAAAAGTATTGATGTAAGTCATTGTTTCCAAGAGAAAGGGAGACAGGAGTATAAAAAAGTGTTGTTTTTGGACGGCAATGAAGAAATGACTATGTTTTGCGATTTCTCCTGCTCAGAAAGACTTAGAAAGTTGATAATTGTTGGCAATGTTAGAAATGTCATGAGAAACAAGAATTATGTAAAAGGATTGATGTAAGTCATTGTTTCCAGGAGAAAGGGAGACAGGAGTGTAAAAAAGCGTTGTTTTTGGACGGCAATGAAGAAATTACTATATTTTGCGGTTTCTCCTGCTCAGAAAGACTTAGAAAGTTGATAATTGTGGGCAATGTTAGAAATGTCAGGAGAAACAAGAATTATGTAAAAGGATTGATGTAAGTCATTGTTTCCAAGAGAAATGGAGACAGGAGTGTAAAAAAAGCGTTGTTTTTGGACTGCAATGAAGAAATGACTATGTTCTGCGATTTCTCCTGCTCAAAAAGACTTAGAAAGTTGATAATTGTGGGCAATGTTAGAAATGTCAGGAGAAATAAGAATTATGTAAAAGTATTGATGTAAGTCATTGTTTCCAAGAGAAAGGGAGACAGGAGTGTAAAAAAGCGTTGTTTTTGGACGGCAATGAAGAAATGACTATATTTTGCGGTTTCTCCTGCTCAGAAAGACTTAGAAAGTTGATAATTGTGGGCAATGTTAGAAATGTCAGGAGAAACAAGAATTATGTAAAAGGATTGATGTAAGTCATTGTTTCCAAGAGAAATGGAGACAGGAGTGTAAAAAAGCGTTGTTTTTGGACTGCAATGAAGAAATGACTATGTTCTGCGATTTCTCCTGCTCAAAAAGACTTAGGAAGTTGATAATTGTGGGCAATGTTAGAAATGTCAGGAGAAACAAGAATTATGTAAAAGGATTGATGTAAGTCATTGTTTCCAAGAGAAAGGGAGACTGGAGTGTAAAAAAGCATTGTTTTTGGACGGCAATGAATAAATGACTGTTTTGCGATTTCTCTTGCTCAGAAAGACTTAGAAAGTTGATAATTGTGGGCAATGTTAGAAATGTCAGGAGAAACAAGAATTATGTAAAAGTATTGATGTAAGTCATTGTTTCCAAGAGAAAGGGAGACAGGAGTGTAAAAAAGTGTTGTTTTTGGACGGCAATGAAGAAATGACTATGTTTTGCGATTTCTCCTGCTCAGAAAGACTTAGAAAGTTGATAATTGTGGGCAATGTTAGAAATGTCATGAGAAACAAGAATTATGTAAAAGGATTGATGTAAGTCATTGTTTCCAGGAGAAAGGGAGACAGGAGTGTAAAAAAGTGTTGTTTTTGGACGGCAATGAAGAAATGACTATATTTTGCGGTTTCTCCTGCTCAGAAAGACTTAGAAAGTTGATAATTGTGGGCAATGTTAGAAATGTCAGGAGAAACAAGAATTATGTAAAAGGATTGATGTAAGTCATTGTTTCCAAGAGAAAGGGAGACGAGTGTAAAAAAGCGTTGTTTTTGGACTGCAATGAAGAAATGACTATGTTTTGCGATTTCTCCTGCTCAGAAAGACTTAGAAAGTTGATAATTGTGGACAATGTTAGAAATGTCATGAGAAACAAGAATTATGTAAAAGGATTGATGTAAGTCATTGTTTCCAAGAGAAAGGGAGACTGGAGTGTAAAAAAGCGTTGTTTTTGGACTGCAATGAAGAAATGACTATGTTTTGCGATTTCTCCTGCTCAGAAAGACTTAGAAAGTTGATATTTGTGGGCAATGTTAGAAATGTCATGAGAAACAAGAATTATGTAAAAGGATTGATGTAAGTCATTGTTTCCAGGAGAAGGGGAGACAGGAGTGTAAAAAAGCGTTGTTTTTGGACGGCAATGAAGAACTTACTATATTTTGCGATTTCTCCTGCTCAGAAAGACTTAGAAAGTTGATAATTGTGGGCAATGTTAGAAATGTCATGAGAAACAAGAATTATGTAAAAGGATTGATGTAAGTCATTGTTTCCAGGAGAAAGGGAGACAGGAGTGTAAAAAAAGCGTTGTTTTTGGACGGCAATGAAGAAATGACTATATTTTGCGGTTTCTCCTGCTCAGAAAGACTTAGAAAGTTGATAATTGTGGGCAATGTTAGAAATGTCAGGAGAAACAAGAATTATGTAAAAGGATTGATGTAAGTCATTGTTTCCAAGAGAAATGGAGACAGGAGTGTAAAAAAGCGTTGTTTTTGGACTGCAATGAAGAAATGACTATGTTCTGCGATTTCTCCTGCTCAAAAAGACTTAGAAAGTTGATAATTGTGGGCAAAGTTAAAAATGTCAGGAGAAACAAGAATTATGTAAAAGTATTGATGTAAGTCATTGTTTCCAAGAGAAAGGGAGACAGGAGTGTAAAAAAGTGTTGTTTTTGGACGGCAATGAAGAAATGACTATGTTTTGCGATTTCTCCTGCTCAGAAAGACTTAGAAAGTTGATAATTGTGGGCAATGTTAGAAATGTCATGAGAAACAAGAATTATGTAAACGGATTGATGTAAGTCATTGTTTCCAAGAGAAAGGGGGACAGGAGTGTAAAAAAGCGTTATTTTTGGACGGCAATGAAGAAATGACTATGTTTTGCGATTTCTCCTGCTCAGAAAGACTTAGAAAGTTGATAATTGTGGACAATGTTAGAAATGTCATGAGAAACAAGAATTATGTAAAAGGATTGATGTAAGTCATTGTTTCCAAGAGAAAGGGAGACTGGAGTGTAAAAAAGCGTTGTTTTTGGACTGCAATAAAGAAATGACTATGTTTTGCGATTTCTCCTGCTCAGAAAGACTTAGAAAGTTGATATTTGTGGACAATGTTAGAAATGTCATGAGAAACAAGAATTATGTAAAAGGATTGATGTAAGTCATTGTTTCCAAGAGAAAGGGAGACTGGAGTGTAAAAAAGCGTTGTTTTTGGACTGCAATGAAGAAATGACTATGTTTTGCGATTTCTCCTGCTCAGAAAGACTTAGAAAGTTGATATTTGTGGGCAATGTTAGAAATGTCAGGAGAAACAAGAATTATGTAAAAGTATTGATGTAAGTCATTGTTTCCAAGAGAAAGGGAGACTGGAGTGTAAAAAAGCATTGTTTTTGGACGGCAATGAATAAATGACTGTTTTGCGATTTCTCTTGCTCAGAAAGACTTAGAAAGTTGATAATTGTGGGCAATGTTAGAAATGTCATGAGAAACAAGAATTATGTAAAATTATTGATGTAAGTCATTGTTTCCAGGAGAAAGGGAGACAGGAGTGTAAAAAAGCGTTGTTTTTGGACGGCAATGAAGAAATGACTATATTTTGCAATTTCTCCTGCTCAGAAAGACTTAGAAAGTTGATATTTGTGGGCAATGGTAGAAATGTCATGAGAAATAAGAATTATGTAAAAGGATTGATGTAAGTCATTGTTGCCAAGAGAAAGGGAGACTGGAGTGTAAAAAAGCGTTGTTTTTGGACTGCAATGAAGAAATGACTATGTTTTGCGATTTCTCCTGCTCAGAAAGACTTAGAAAGTTAATAATTGTGGGCAATGTTAGAAATGTCATGAGAAACAAGAATTATGTAAAAGGATTGATGTCAGTCATTGTTTCCAAGAGAAAGGGAGACTGGAGTGTAAAAAAAGCGTTGTTTTTGGACTGCAATGAAGAAATGACTATGTTTTGCGATTTCTCCTGCTCAGAAAGACTTAGAAAGTTGATATTTGTGGGCAATGTTAGAAATGTCAGGAGAAACAAGAATTATGTAAAAGGATTGATGTAAGTCATTGTTTCCAAGAGAAAGGGAGACTGGAGTGTAAAAAAGCGTTGTTTTTGGACTGCAATGAAGAAATGACTATGTTCTGCGATTTCTCCTGCTCAGAAAGACTTAGAAAGTTGATATTTGTGGGCAATGTTAGAAATGTCAGGAGAAACAAGAATTATGTAAAAGGATTGATGTAAGTCATTGTTTCCAAGAGAAAGGGAGACTGGAGTGTAAAAAAGCATTGTTTTTGGACGGCAATGAATAAATGACTGTTTTGCGATTTCTCTTGCTCAGAAAGACTTAGAAAGTTGATAATTGTGGGCAATGTTAGAAATGTCATGAGAAACAAGAATTATGTAAAAGGATTGATGTAAGTCATTGTTTCCAGAAGAAAGGGAGACAGGAGTGTAAAAAAGCGTTGTTTTTGGACGGCAATGGAGAAATGACTATATTTTGCGGTTTCTCCTGCTCAGAAAGACTTAGAAAGTTGATAATTGTGGGCAATGTTAGAAATGTCAGGAGAAACAAGAATTATGTAAAAGGATTGATGTAAGTCATTGTTTCCAAGAGAAATGGAGACAGGAGTGTAAAAAAGCGTTGTTTTTGGACTGCAATGAAGAAATGACTATGTTCTGCGATTTCTCCTGCTCAAAAAGACTTAGAAAGTTGATAATTGTGGGCAATGTTAGAAATGTCAGGAGAAACAAGAATTATGTAAAAGTATTGATGTAAGTCATTGTTTCCAAGAGAAAGGGAGACAGGAGTATAAAAAAGTGTTGTTTTTGGACGGCAATGAAGAAATGACTATGTTTTGCGATTTCTCCTGCTCAGAAAGACTTAGAAAGTTGATAATTGTTGGCAATGTTAGAAATGTCATGAGAAACAAGAATTATGTAAAAGGATTGATGTAAGTCATTGTTTCCAGGAGAAAGGGAGACAGGAGTGTAAAAAAGCGTTGTTTTTGGACGGCAATGAAGAAATTACTATATTTTGCGGTTTCTCCTGCTCAGAAAGACTTAGAAAGTTGATAATTGTGGGCAATGTTAGAAATGTCAGGAGAAACAAGAATTATGTAAAAGGATTGATGTAAGTCATTGTTTCGAAGAGAAATGGAGACAGGAGTGTAAAAAAGCGTTGTTTTTGGACTGCAATGAAGAAATGACTATGTTCTGCGATTTCTCCTGCTCAAAAAGACTTAGAAAGTTGATAATTGTGGGCAATGTTAGAAATGTCAGGAGAAATAAGAATTATGTAAAAGTATTGATGTAAGTCATTGTTTCCAAGAGAAAGGGAGACAGGAGTGTAAAAAAGCGTTGTTTTTGGACGGCAATGAAGAAATGACTATATTTTGCGGTTTCTCCTGCTCAGAAAGACTTAGAAAGTTGATAATTGTGGGCAATGTTAGAAATGTCAGGAGAAACAAGAATTATGTAAAAGGATTGATGTAAGTCATTGTTTCCAAGAGAAATGGAGACAGGAGTGTAAAAAAGCGTTGTTTTTGGACTGCAATGAAGAAATGACTATGTTCTGCGATTTCTCCTGCTCAAAAAGACTTAGGAAGTTGATAATTGTGGGCAATGTTAGAAATGTCAGGAGAAACAAGAATTATGTAAAAGGATTGATGTAAGTCATTGTTTCCAAGAGAAAGGGAGACTGGAGTGTAAAAAAGCATTGTTTTTGGACGGCAATGAATAAATGACTGTTTTGCGATTTCTCTTGCTCAGAAAGACTTAGAAAGTTGATAATTGTGGGCAATGTTAGAAATGTCAGGAGAAACAAGAATTATGTAAAAGTATTGATGTAAGTCATTGTTTCCAAGAGAAAGGGAGACAGGAGTGTAAAAAAGTGTTGTTTTTGGACGGCAATGAAGAAATGACTATGTTTTGCGATTTCTCCTGCTCAGAAAGACTTAGAAAGTTGATAATTGTGGGCAATGTTAGAAATGTCATGAGAAACAAGAATTATGTAAAAGGATTGATGTAAGTCATTGTTTCCAGGAGAAAGGGAGACAGGAGTGTAAAAAAGTGTTGTTTTTGGACGGCAATGAAGAAATGACTATATTTTGCGGTTTCTCCTGCTCAGAAAGACTTAGAAAGTTGATAATTGTGGGCAATGTTAGAAATGTCAGGAGAAACAAGAATTATGTAAAAGGATTGATGTAAGTCATTGTTTCCAAGAGAAAGGGAGACGAGTGTAAAAAAGCGTTGTTTTTGGACTGCAATGAAGAAATGACTATGTTTTGCGATTTCTCCTGCTCAGAAAGACTTAGAAAGTTGATAATTGTGGACAATGTTAGAAATGTCATGAGAAACAAGAATTATGTAAAAGGATTGATGTAAGTCATTGTTTCCAAGAGAAAGGGAGACTGGAGTGTAAAAAAGCGTTGTTTTTGGACTGCAATGAAGAAATGACTATGTTTTGCGATTTCTCCTGCTCAGAAAGACTTAGAAAGTTGATATTTGTGGGCAATGTTAGAAATGTCATGAGAAACAAGAATTATGTAAAAGGATTGATGTAAGTCATTGTTTCCAGGAGAAGGGGAGACAGGAGTGTAAAAAAGCGTTGTTTTTGGACGGCAATGAAGAACTTACTATATTTTGCGATTTCTCCTGCTCAGAAAGACTTAGAAAGTTGATAATTGTGGGCAATGTTAGAAATGTCATGAGAAACAAGAATTATGTAAAAGGATTGATGTAAGTCATTGTTTCCAGGAGAAAGGGAGACAGGAGTGTAAAAAAAGCGTTGTTTTTGGACGGCAATGAAGAAATGACTATATTTTGCGGTTTCTCCTGCTCAGAAAGACTTAGAAAGTTGATAATTGTGGGCAATGTTAGAAATGTCAGGAGAAACAAGAATTATGTAAAAGGATTGATGTAAGTCATTGTTTCCAAGAGAAATGGAGACAGGAGTGTAAAAAAGCGTTGTTTTTGGACTGCAATGAAGAAATGACTATGTTCTGCGATTTCTCCTGCTCAAAAAGACTTAGAAAGTTGATAATTGTGGGCAAAGTTAAAAATGTCAGGAGAAACAAGAATTATGTAAAAGTATTGATGTAAGTCATTGTTTCCAAGAGAAAGGGAGACAGGAGTGTAAAAAAGTGTTGTTTTTGGACGGCAATGAAGAAATGACTATGTTTTGCGATTTCTCCTGCTCAGAAAGACTTAGAAAGTTGATAATTGTGGGCAATGTTAGAAATGTCATGAGAAACAAGAATTATGTAAACGGATTGATGTAAGTCATTGTTTCCAAGAGAAAGGGGGACAGGAGTGTAAAAAAGCGTTATTTTTGGACGGCAATGAAGAAATGACTATGTTTTGCGATTTCTCCTGCTCAGAAAGACTTAGAAAGTTGATAATTGTGGACAATGTTAGAAATGTCATGAGAAACAAGAATTATGTAAAAGGATTGATGTAAGTCATTGTTTCCAAGAGAAAGGGAGACTGGAGTGTAAAAAAGCGTTGTTTTTGGACTGCAATAAAGAAATGACTATGTTTTGCGATTTCTCCTGCTCAGAAAGACTTAGAAAGTTGATATTTGTGGACAATGTTAGAAATGTCATGAGAAACAAGAATTATGTAAAAGGATTGATGTAAGTCATTGTTTCCAAGAGAAAGGGAGACTGGAGTGTAAAAAAGCGTTGTTTTTGGACTGCAATGAAGAAATGACTATGTTTTGCGATTTCTCCTGCTCAGAAAGACTTAGAAAGTTGATATTTGTGGGCAATGTTAGAAATGTCAGGAGAAACAAGAATTATGTAAAAGTATTGATGTAAGTCATTGTTTCCAAGAGAAAGGGAGACTGGAGTGTAAAAAAGCATTGTTTTTGGACGGCAATGAATAAATGACTGTTTTGCGATTTCTCTTGCTCAGAAAGATTTAGAAAGTTGATAATTGTGGGCAATGTTAGAAATGTCATGAGAAACAAGAATTATGTAAAATTATTGATGTAAGTCATTGTTTCCAGGAGAAAGGGAGACAGGAGTGTAAAAAAGCGTTGTTTTTGGACGGCAATGAAGAAATGACTATATTTTGCAATTTCTCCTGCTCAGAAAGACTTAGAAAGTTGATATTTGTGGGCAATGGTAGAAATGTCATGAGAAATAAGAATTATGTAAAAGGATTGATGTAAGTCATTGTTGCCAAGAGAAAGGGAGACTGGAGTGTAAAAAAGCGTTGTTTTTGGACTGCAATGAAGAAATGACTATGTTTTGCGATTTCTCCTGCTCAGAAAGACTTAGAAAGTTAATAATTGTGGGCAATGTTAGAAATGTCATGAGAAACAAGAATTATGTAAAAGGATTGATGTCAGTCATTGTTTCCAAGAGAAAGGGAGACTGGAGTGTAAAAAAAGCGTTGTTTTTGGACTGCAATGAAGAAATGACTATGTTTTGCGATTTCTCCTGCTCAGAAAGACTTAGAAAGTTGATATTTGTGGGCAATGTTAGAAATGTCAGGAGAAACAAGAATTATGTAAAAGGATTGATGTAAGTCATTGTTTCCAAGAGAAAGGGAGACTGGAGTGTAAAAAAGCGTTGTTTTTGGACTGCAATGAAGAAATGACTATGTTCTGCGATTTCTCCTGCTCAGAAAGACTTAGAAAGTTGATATTTGTGGGCAATGTTAGAAATGTCAGGAGAAACAAGAATTATGTAAAAGGATTGATGTAAGTCATTGTTTCCAAGAGAAAGGGAGACTGGAGTGTAAAAAAGCATTGTTTTTGGACGGCAATGAATAAATGACTGTTTTGCGATTTCTCTTGCTCAGAAAGACTTAGAAAGTTGATAATTGTGGGCAATGTTAGAAATGTCATGAGAAACAAGAATTATGTAAAAGGATTGATGTAAGTCATTGTTTCCAGAAGAAAGGGAGACAGGAGTGTAAAAAAGCGTTGTTTTTGGACGGCAATGGAGAAATGACTATATTTTGCGGTTTCTCCTGCTCAGAAAGACTTAGAAAGTTGATAATTGTGGGCAATGTTAGAAATGTCAGGAGAAACAAGAATTATGTAAAAGGATTGATGTAAGTCATTGTTTCCAAGAGAAATGGAGACAGGAGTGTAAAAAAGCGTTGTTTTTGGACTGCAATGAAGAAATGACTATGTTCTGCGATTTCTCCTGCTCAAAAAGACTTAGAAAGTTGATAATTGTGGGCAATGTTAGAAATGTCAGGAGAAACAAGAATTATGTAAAAGTATTGATGTAAGTCATTGTTACCAAGAGAAAGGGAGACAGGAGTATAAAAAAGTGTTGTTTTTGGACGGCAATGAAGAAATGACTATGTTTTGCGATTTCTCCTGCTCAGAAAGACTTAGAAAGTTGATAATTGTTGGCAATGTTAGAAATGTCATGAGAAACAAGAATTATGTAAAAGGATTGATGTAAGTCATTGTTTCCAGGAGAAAGGGAGACAGGAGTGTAAAAAAGCGTTGTTTTTGGACGGCAATGAAGAAATTACTATATTTTGCGGTTTCTCCTGCTCAGAAAGACTTAGAAAGTTGATAATTGTGGGCAATGTTAGAAATGTCAGGAGAAACAAGAATTATGTAAAAGGATTGATGTAAGTCATTGTTTCGAAGAGAAATGGAGACAGGAGTGTAAAAAAGCGTTGTTTTTGGACTGCAATGAAGAAATGACTATGTTCTGCGATTTCTCCTGCTCAAAAAGACTTAGAAAGTTGATAATTGTGGGCAATGTTAGAAATGTCAGGAGAAATAAGAATTATGTAAAAGTATTGATGTAAGTCATTGTTTCCAAGAGAAAGGGAGACAGGAGTGTAAAAAAGCGTTGTTTTTGGACGGCAATGAAGAAATGACTATATTTTGCGGTTTCTCCTGCTCAGAAAGACTTAGAAAGTTGATAATTGTGGGCAATGTTAGAAATGTCAGGAGAAACAAGAATTATGTAAAAGGATTGATGTAAGTCATTGTTTCCAAGAGAAATGGAGACAGGAGTGTAAAAAAGCGTTGTTTTTGGACTGCAATGAAGAAATGACTATGTTCTGCGATTTCTCCTGCTCAAAAAGACTTAGGAAGTTGATAATTGTGGGCAATGTTAGAAATGTCAGGAGAAACAAGAATTATGTAAAAGGATTGATGTAAGTCATTGTTTCCAAGAGAAAGGGAGACTGGAGTGTAAAAAAGCATTGTTTTTGGACGGCAATGAATAAATGACTGTTTTGCGATTTCTCTTGCTCAGAAAGACTTAGAAAGTTGATAATTGTGGGCAATGTTAGAAATGTCAGGAGAAACAAGAATTATGTAAAAGTATTGATGTAAGTCATTGTTTCCAAGAGAAAGGGAGACAGGAGTGTAAAAAAGTGTTGTTTTTGGACGGCAATGAAGAAATGACTATGTTTTGCGATTTCTCCTGCTCAGAAAGACTTAGAAAGTTGATAATTGTGGGCAATGTTAGAAATGTCATGAGAAACAAGAATTATGTAAAAGGATTGATGTAAGTCATTGTTTCCAGGAGAAAGGGAGACAGGAGTGTAAAAAAGTGTTGTTTTTGGACGGCAATGAAGAAATGACTATATTTTGCGGTTTCTCCTGCTCAGAAAGACTTAGAAAGTTGATAATTGTGGGCAATGTTAGAAATGTCAGGAGAAACAAGAATTATGTAAAAGGATTGATGTAAGTCATTGTTTCCAAGAGAAAGGGAGACGAGTGTAAAAAAGCGTTGTTTTTGGACTGCAATGAAGAAATGACTATGTTTTGCGATTTCTCCTGCTCAGAAAGACTTAGAAAGTTGATAATTGTGGACAATGTTAGAAATGTCATGAGAAACAAGAATTATGTAAAAGGATTGATGTAAGTCATTGTTTCCAAGAGAAAGGGAGACTGGAGTGTAAAAAAGCGTTGTTTTTGGACTGCAATGAAGAAATGACTATGTTTTGCGATTTCTCCTGCTCAGAAAGACTTAGAAAGTTGATATTTGTGGGCAATGTTAGAAATGTCATGAGAAACAAGAATTATGTAAAAGGATTGATGTAAGTCATTGTTTCCAGGAGAAGGGGAGACAGGAGTGTAAAAAAGCGTTGTTTTTGGACGGCAATGAAGAACTTACTATATTTTGCGATTTCTCCTGCTCAGAAAGACTTAGAAAGTTGATAATTGTGGGCAATGTTAGAAATGTCATGAGAAACAAGAATTATGTAAAAGGATTGATGTAAGTCATTGTTTCCAGGAGAAAGGGAGACAGGAGTGTAAAAAAAGCGTTGTTTTTGGACGGCAATGAAGAAATGACTATATTTTGCGGTTTCTCCTGCTCAGAAAGACTTAGAAAGTTGATAATTGTGGGCAATGTTAGAAATGTCAGGAGAAACAAGAATTATGTAAAAGGATTGATGTAAGTCATTGTTTCCAAGAGAAATGGAGACAGGAGTGTAAAAAAGCGTTGTTTTTGGACTGCAATGAAGAAATGACTATGTTCTGCGATTTCTCCTGCTCAAAAAGACTTAGAAAGTTGATAATTGTGGGCAAAGTTAAAAATGTCAGGAGAAACAAGAATTATGTAAAAGTATTGATGTAAGTCATTGTTTCCAAGAGAAAGGGAGACAGGAGTGTAAAAAAGTGTTGTTTTTGGACGGCAATGAAGAAATGACTATGTTTTGCGATTTCTCCTGCTCAGAAAGACTTAGAAAGTTGATAATTGTGGGCAATGTTAGAAATGTCATGAGAAACAAGAATTATGTAAACGGATTGATGTAAGTCATTGTTTCCAGGAGAAAGGGAGACAGGAGTGTAAAAAAGCGTTGTTTTTGGACGGCAATGAAGAAATGACTATATTTTGCGGTTTCTCCTGCTCAGAAAGACTTAAAAAGTTGATAATTGTGGGCAATGTTAGAAATGTCAGGAGAAACAAGAATTATGTAAAAGGATTGATGTAAGTCATTGTTTCCAAGAGAAATGGAGACAGGAGTGTAAAAAAGCGTTGTTTTTCGACTGCAATGAAGAAATGACTATGTTCTGCGATTTCTCCTGCTCAAAAAGACTTAGAAAGTTGATAATTGTGGGCAATGTTAGAAATGTCAGGAGAAACAAGAATTATGTAAAAGGATTGATGTAAGTCATTGTTTCCAAGAGAAAGGGAGACTGGAGTGTAAAAAAGCATTGTTTTTGGACGGCAATGAATAAATGACTGTTTTGCGATTTCTCTTGCTCAGAAAGTCTTAGAAAGTTGATAATTGTGGGCAATGTTAGAAATGTCATGAGAAACAAGAATTGTGTAAAAGGATTGATGTAAGTCATTGTTTCCAGGAGAAGAGGAGACAGGAGTGTAAAAAAGCGTTGTTTTTGGACGGCAATGAAGAAATTACTATATTTTGCGATATCTCCTGCTCAGAAAGACTTAGAAAGTTGATATTTGTGGGCAATGTTAGAAATGTCAGGAGAAACAAGAATTATGTAAAAGTATTGATGTAAGTCATTGTTTCCAAGAGAAAGGGAGACTGGAGTGTAAAAAAGCATTGTTTTTGGACGGCAATGAATAAATGACTGTTTTGCGATTTCTCTTGCTCAGAAAGACTTAGAAAGTTGATAATTGTGGGCAATGTTAGAAATGTCATGAGAAACAAGAATTATGTAAAATTATTGATGTAAGTCATTGTTTCCAGGAGAAAGGGAGACAGGAGTGTAAAAAAGCGTTGTTTTTGGACGGCAATGAAGAAATGACTATATTTTGCGATTTCTCCTGCTCAGAAAGACTTAGAAAGTTGATATTTGTGGGCAATGTTAGAAATGTCAGGAGAAACAAGAATTATGTAAAAGGATTGATGTAAGTCATTGTTTCCAGGAGAAAGGGAGACAGGAGTGTAAAAAAGCGTTGTTTTTGGACGGCAATGAAGAAATTACTATGTTTTGCGATTTCTCCTGCTCAGAAAGACTTAGAAAGTTGATAATTGTGGGCAATGGTAGAAATGTCATGAGAAATAAGAATTATGTAAAAGGATTGATGTAAGTCATTGTTGCCAAGAGAAAGGGAGACTGGAGTGTAAAAAAGCGTTGTTTTTGGACTGCAATGAAGAAATGACTATGTTTTGCGATTTCTCCTGCTCAGAAAGACTTAGAAAGTTAATAATTGTGGGCAATGTTAGAAATGTCATGAGAAACAAGAATTATGTAAAAGGATTGATGTCAGTCATTGTTTCCAAGAGAAAGGGAGACTGGAGTGTAAAAAAAGCGTTGTTTTTGGACTGCAATGAAGAAATGACTATGTTCTGCGATTTCTCCTGCTCAGAAAGACTTAGAAAGTTGATATTTGTGGGCAATGTTAGAAATGTCAGGAGAAACAAGAATTATGTAAAAGGATTGATGTAAGTCATTGTTTCCAAGAGAAAGGGAGACTGGAGTGTAAAAAAGCATTGTTTTTGGACGGCAATGAATAAATGACTGTTTTGCGATTTCTCTTGCCCAGAAAGACTTAGAAAGTTGATAATTGTGGGCAATGTTAGAAATGTCATGAGAAACAAGAATTATGTAAAAGGATTGATGTAAGTCATTGTTTCCAGAAGAAAGGGAGACAGGAGTGTAAAAAAGCGTTGTTTTTGGACGGCAATGGAGAAATGACTATATTTTGCGGTTTCTCCTGCTCAGAAAGACTTAGAAAGTTGATAATTGTGGGCAATGTTAGAAATGTCAGGAGAAACAAGAATTATGTAAAAGGATTGATGTAAGTCATTGTTTCCAAGAGAAATGGAGACAGGAGTGTAAAAAAGCGTTGTTTTTGGACTGCAATGAAGAAATGACTATGTTCTGCGATTTCTCCTGCTCAAAAAGACTTAGAAAGTTGATAATTATGGGCAATGTTAGAAATGTCAGGAGAAACAAGAATTATGTAAAAGTATTGATGTAAGTCATTGTTTCCAAGAGAAAGGGAGACAGGAGTGTAAAAAAGTGTTGTTTTTGGACGGCAATGAAGAAATGACTATGTTTTGCGATTTCTCCTGCTCAGAAAGACTTAGAAAGTTGATAATTGTGGGCAATGTTAGAAATGTCATGAGAAACAAGAATTATGTAAAAGGATTGATGTAAGTCATTGTTTCCAAGAGAAAGGGAGACTGGAGTGTAAAAAAGCGTTGTTTTTGGACTGCAATGAAGAAATGACTATGTTTTGCGATTTCTCCTGCTCAGAAAGACTTAGAAAGTTGATAATTGTGGACAATGTTAGAAATGTCATGAGAAACAAGAATTATGTAAAAGGATTGATGTAAGTCATTGTTTCCAAGAGAAAGGGAGACTGGAGTGTAAAAAAGCGTTGTTTTTGGACTGCAATGAAGAAATGACTATGTTTTGCTATTTCTCCTGCTCAGAAAGACTTAGAAAGTTGATATTTGTGGGCAATGTTAGAAATGTCATGAGAAACAAGAATTATGTAAAAGGATTGATGTAAGTCATTGTTTCCAGGAGAAGGGGAGACAGGAGTGTAAAAAAGCGTTGTTTTTGGACGGCAATGAAGAAATTACTATATTTTGCGATTTCTCCTGCTCAGAAAGACTTAGAAAGTTGATAATTGTGGGCAATGTTAGAAATGTCATGAGAAACAAGAATTATGTAAAATTATTGATGTAAGTCATTGTTTCCAGGAGAAAGGGAGACAGGAGTGTAAAAAAGCGTTGTTTTTGGACGGCAATGAAGAAATGACTATATTTTGCGATTTCTCCTGCTCAGAAAGACTTAGAAAGTTGATATTTGTGGGCAATGTTAGAAATGTCAGGAGAAACAAGAATTATGTAAAAGGATTGATGTAAGTCATTGTTTCCAGGAGAAAGGGAGACAGGAGTGTAAAAAAGCGTTGTTTTTGGACGGCAATGAAGAAATTACTATGTTTTGCGATTTCTCCTGCTCAGAAAGACTTAGAAAGTTGATAATTGTGGGCAATGGTAGAAATGTCATGAGAAATAAGAATTATGTAAAAGGATTGATGTAAGTCATTGTTGCCAAGAGAAAGGGAGACTGGAGTGTAAAAAAGCGTTGTTTTTGGACTGCAATGAAGAAATGACTATGTTTTGCGATTTCTCCTGCTCAGAAAGACTTAGAAAGTTAATAATTGTGGGCAATGTTAGAAATGTCATGAGAAACAAGAATTATGTAAAAGGATTGATGTCAGTCATTGTTTCCAAGAGAAAGGGAGACTGGAGTGTAAAAAAAGCGTTGTTTTTGGACTGCAATGAAGAAATGACTATGTTCTGCGATTTCTCCTGCTCAGAAAGACTTAGAAAGTTGATATTTGTGGGCAATGTTAGAAATGTCAGGAGAAACAAGAATTATGTAAAAGGATTGATGTAAGTCATTGTTTCCAAGAGAAAGGGAGACTGGAGTGTAAAAAAGCATTGTTTTTGGACGGCAATGAATAAATGACTGTTTTGCGATTTCTCTTGCCCAGAAAGACTTAGAAAGTTGATAATTGTGGGCAATGTTAGAAATGTCATGAGAAACAAGAATTATGTAAAAGGATTGATGTAAGTCATTGTTTCCAGAAGAAAGGGAGACAGGAGTGTAAAAAAGCGTTGTTTTTGGACGGCAATGGAGAAATGACTATATTTTGCGGTTTCTCCTGCTCAGAAAGACTTAGAAAGTTGATAATTGTGGGCAATGTTAGAAATGTCAGGAGAAACAAGAATTATGTAAAAGGATTGATGTAAGTCATTGTTTCCAAGAGAAATGGAGACAGGAGTGTAAAAAAGCGTTGTTTTTGGACTGCAATGAAGAAATGACTATGTTCTGCGATTTCTCCTGCTCAAAAAGACTTAGAAAGTTGATAATTATGGGCAATGTTAGAAATGTCAGGAGAAACAAGAATTATGTAAAAGTATTGATGTAAGTCATTGTTTCCAAGAGAAAGGGAGACAGGAGTGTAAAAAAGTGTTGTTTTTGGACGGCAATGAAGAAATGACTATGTTTTGCGATTTCTCCTGCTCAGAAAGACTTAGAAAGTTGATAATTGTGGGCAATGTTAGAAATGTCATGAGAAACAAGAATTATGTAAAAGGATTGATGTAAGTCATTGTTTCCAAGAGAAAGGGAGACTGGAGTGTAAAAAAGCGTTGTTTTTGGACTGCAATGAAGAAATGACTATGTTTTGCGATTTCTCCTGCTCAGAAAGACTTAGAAAGTTGATAATTGTGGACAATGTTAGAAATGTCATGAGAAACAAGAATTATGTAAAAGGATTGATGTAAGTCATTGTTTCCAAGAGAAAGGGAGACTGGAGTGTAAAAAAGCGTTGTTTTTGGACTGCAATGAAGAAATGACTATGTTTTGCTATTTCTCCTGCTCAGAAAGACTTAGAAAGTTGATATTTGTGGGCAATGTTAGAAATGTCATGAGAAACAAGAATTATGTAAAAGGATTGATGTAAGTCATTGTTTCCAGGAGAAGGGGAGACAGGAGTGTAAAAAAGCGTTGTTTTTGGACGGCAATGAAGAAATTACTATATTTTGCGATTTCTCCTGCTCAGAAAGACTTAGAAAGTTGATAATTGTGGGCAATGTTAGAAATGTCATGAGAAACAAGAATTATGTAAAAGGATTGATGTAAGTCATTGTTTCCAGGAGAAAGGGAGACAGGAGTGTAAAAAAAGCGTTGTTTTTGGACGGCAATGAAGAAATGACTATATTTTGCGGTTTCTCCTGCTCAGAAAGACTTAGAAAGTTGATAATTGTGGGCAATGTTAGAAATGTCAGGAGAAACAAGAATTATGTAAAAGGATTGATGTAAGTCATTGTTTCCAAGAGAAAGGGAGACTGGAGTGTAAAAAAGCGTTGTTTTTGGACTGCAATGAGGAAATGACTATGTTTTGCGATTTCTCCTGCTCAGAAAGACTTAGAAAGTTGATATTTGTGGGCAATGTTAGAAATGTCATGAGAAACAAGAATTATGTAAAAGGATTGATGTAAGTCATTGTTTCCAGGAGAAGGGGAGACAGGAGTGTAAAAAAGCGTTGTTTTTGGACGGCAATGAAGAAATTACTATATTTTGCGATTTCTCCTGCTCAAAAAGACTTAGAAAGTTGATAATTGTGGGCAAAGTTAGAAA
>NW_027446332.1:0-63955 GCF_038048845.1 Mixophyes fleayi | reverse complement strand
TTGAATTATGAATCATGAATTGAATCATGAATCATGAATTATGAATCATGAATTGAATCATGAATCATGAATCATGAATTGAATCATAAATCATGAATCATGAATCATGAATCATGAATTGAATCATAAATTATGAATCATGAATCATGAATCATGAATCATGAATTGAATCATGAATCATGAATTATGCATCATGAATTGAATCATGATTCATGAATCATGAATTGAATCATGAATCATTAATCATTAATCATGAATTAAATCATGAATCATTAATTGAATCATGAATCATGAATTGAATCATAAATCATGAATCATGAATTGAATCATGAATCATGATTCAAATCATGAATCATGAATTATGAATCATGAATTGAATCATGAATCATGAATCATGAATCATGAATTGAATCATAAATCATGAATCATGAATTGAATCATGAATCATGAATCATAAATCGAGTCATGAATCATGAATTGAATCATGAATCAGGAATCATGAATTGAATCATTAATCATGAATCATGAATCATGAATTGAATCATGAATCATGAATTGAATCTTGAATCATGAATCATTAATCATGAATTATGAATTAAATCATGAATCATGAATCATGAATCATGAATCATGAATCGAATCATGAATCATGAATCGAATCATGAATCAATAATCATGTATCATGAATCATTAATCATTAATCATGAATTAAATCATGAATCATGAATCATGAATTGAATCATGAATCATGAATCATGAATCATGAATCGAATCATGAATCATGAATCGAATCATGAATCATTAATCATGAATCATGAATCATTAATCATTAATCATGAATTAAATCATGAATCATGAATCATGAATTGAATCATGAATCATGAATCATTAATTGAATCATGAATCATGAATCGAATCATAAATCATGAATCATGAATCATGAATCATGAATCATGAATTGAATCATGAATCATTAATCATTAATCATGATTTAAATCATGAATCATGAATTGAATCATGAATCATGAATCATTAATTGAATCATGAATCATGAATCGAATCATAAATCATGAATCATGAATCATGAATCATGAATCATGAATTGAATCATGAATCATGAATCAAATCATGAATCATGAATCATGAATTATGAATCATGAATTGAATCATGAATCATGAATTATGAATTAAATCATGAATCATGAATCATGAATCATGAATCGAATCATGAATCATGAATCGAATCATAAATCATGAATCGAATCATGAATCATTAATCATGAATCATGAATCATTAATCATTAATCATGAATTAAATCATGAATCATGAATCATGAATTAAATCATGAATCATGAATCATGAATCATGAATCGAATCATGAATCATGAATCGAATCATGAATCATTAATCATGAATCATGAATCATGAATTGAATCATGAATCATGAATCATGAATCGAATCATGAATCATGAATCATGAATTGAATCATGAATCGAATCATGAATCATGAATCATGAATTGAATCATGAATCATGAATCATGAATCATGAATCGAATCATGAATCATGAATCATGAATCATTAATCATGAATTAAATCATGAATCATGAATCATGAATTGAATCATAAATCATGAATCATGAATTGAATCATGAATCATGAATCGAATCATGAATCATGAATTGAATCATGAATCATGAATCATGAATTGAATCATTAATCATGAATCATGAATCATGAATTGAATCATGAATCATGAATTGAATCTTGAATCATGAATCATGAATCATAAATTATGAATTAAATCATGAATCATGAATCATGAATCATGAATCATGAATCGAATCATGAATCATGAATCGAATCATGAATCATGAATCGAATCATGAATCATTAATCATGAATCATGAATCATTAATCATTAATCATGAATTAAATCATGAATCATAAATCATTAATTGAATCATGAATCATGAATTGAATCATAAATCATGAATCATGAATCATGAATTGAATCATGAATCATGATTCAAATCATGAATCATGAATCATGAATTATGAATCATGAATTGAATCATGAATCATGAATCATGAATCATGAATCATGAATTGAATCATAAATCATGAATCATGAATTGAATCATGAATCATGAATCATGAATCGAGTCATGAATCATGAATTGAATCATGAATCATGAATCATGAATCTGAATCATTAATCATGAATTGAATCATGAATTGAATCAGAATCATGAATCAATCATGAATTGATCTGAATCATGACATGAATCATGAATCATTAATCATGAATTATGAATTAATCATGAATCATTAATCATGAATTATGAATTAAATCATGAATCATGAATCATGAATCATGAATCATGAATCAAATCATGAATCATGAATCGAATCATGAATCATGAATCGAATCATGAATCATTAATCATGAATCATGAATCATGAATCGAATCATGAATCATGAATCGTTAATCATTAATCATGAATTAAATCATGAATCATGAATCGAATCATGAATCATGAATCGTTAATCATTAATCATGAATTAAATCATGAATCATGAATCGAATCATAAATCATGAATCATGAATCATGAATCATGAATCATGAATTGAATCATGAAACATGAATCGAATCATGAATCATGAATCATTAATCATTAATCATGAATTAAATCATGAATCATGAATCATGAATTGAATCATGAATCATGAATCATGAATTGAATCATGAATCAAATCATGAATCATGAATTATGAATCATGAATTGAATCATGAATCATGAATTATGAATCATGAATTGAATCATGAATCATGAATTGAATCATAAATCATGAATCATGAATCATGAATCATGAATTGAATCATAAATTATGAATCATGAATCATGAATCATGAATCATGAATTGAATCATGAATCATGAATTATGCATCATGAATTGAATCATGATTCATGAATCATGAATTGAATCATGAATCATGAATCATAAATCGAATCATTAATCATGAATTGAATCATGAATCTTGAATCATGAATCATGAATTTAATCATGAATCATGAATTGAATCATGAATCATGAATCATGAATCATGAATTGAATCATAAATCATGATTCATGAATCATGAATCATGAATTGAATCATGAATCTTGAATCATGAATCATGAATTGAATCATGAATCATGAATCATGAATTGAATCATAAATCATGAATCATGAATCGAATCATAAATCATGATTCATGAATCATGAATCATGAATTGAATCATGAATCATTAATTGAATCATGAATCATGAATCATGAATTGAATCATGAATCATTAATTGAATCATGAATCATGAATCGAATCATAAATCATTAATCATGAATCATGAATCATGAATTGAATCATAAATTATGAATCATGAATCATGAATCATGAATCATGAATTGGATCATGAATCATGAATTATGCATCATGAATTGAATCATGATTCATGAATCATGAATTGAATCATGAATCATGAATCATAAATCGAATCATGAATCATGAATTGAATCATGAATCTTGAATCATGAATCATGAATTTAATCATGAATCATGAATCGAATCATGAATCATTAATCATGAATCATGAATCATTAATCATTAATCATGAATTAAATCATGAATCATGAATCATTAATTGAATCATGAATCATGAATTGAATCATAAATCATGAATCATGAATTGAATCATGAATCATGATTCAAATCATGAATCATGAATTATGAATCATGAATTGAATCATGAATCATGAATCATGAATCATGAATTGAATCATAAATCATGAATCATGAATTGAATCATGAATCATGAATCATAAATCGAGTCATGAATCATGAATTGAATCATGAATCAGGAATCATGAATTGAATCATTAATCATGAATCATGAATCATGAATTGAATCATGAATCATGAATTGAATCTTGAATCATGAATCATTAATCATGAATTATGAATTAAATCATGAATCATGAATCATGAATCATTAATCATGAATCGAATCATGAATCATGAATCGAATCATGAATCATGAATCGAATCATGAATCATTAATCATGTATCATGAATCATTAATCATTAATCATGAATTAAATCATGAATCATGAATCATGAATTGAATCATGAATCATGAATCATGAATCATGAATCGAATCATGAATCATGAATCGAATCATGAATCAATAATCATGTATCATGAATCATTAATCATTAATCATGAATTAAATCATGAATCATGAATCATGAATTGAATCATGAATCATGAATCATGAATCATGAATCGAATCATGAATCATGAATCGAATCATGAATTATTAATCATGAATCATGAATCATTAATCATTAATCATGAATTAAATCATGAATCATGAATCATGAATTGAATCATGAATCATGAATCATGAATCATGAATCGAATCATGAATCATGAATCGTTAATCATTAATCATGAATTAAATCATGAATCATGAATCATGAATTGAATCATGAATCATGAATCATTAATTGAATCATGAATCATAAATCGAATCATAAATCATGAATCATGAATCATGAATCATGAATCATGAATTGAATCATGAATCATTAATCATTAATCATGATTTAAATCATGAATCATGAATCATGAATTGAATCATGAATCATGAATCATTAATTGAATCATGAATCATGAATCGAATCATAAATCATGAATCATGAATCATGAATCATGAATCATGAATTGAATCATGAATCATGAATCAAATCATTGAATTGAATCATGAATCATGAATTATGAATCATGAATTGAATCATGAATCATGAATTATGAATCATGAATTGAATCATGAATCATGAATCATGAATCATGAATCATGAATTGAATCATAAATCATGAATCATGAATCATGAATCATGAATCATGAATTGAATCATAAATTATGAATCATGAATCATGAATCATGAATCATGAATTGAATCATGAATCATGAATCATGAATTATGCATCATGAATTGAATCATGATTCATGAATCATGAATTGAATCATGAATCATGAATCATAAATTGAATCATGAATCATGAATTGAATCATGAATCTTGAATCATGAATCATGAATTTAATCATGAATCATGAATTGAATCATGAATCATGAATCATGAATCATGAATTGAATCATAAATCATGATTCATGAATCATGAATCATGAATTGAATCATGAATCTTGAATCATGAATCATGAATTGAATCATGAATCATGAATCATGAATCATGAATTGAATCATAAATCATGAATCATGAATCAAATCATAAATCATGATTCATGAATCATGAATCATGAATTGAATCATGAATCATGAATCGAATCATGAATCATGAATCATTAATCATTAATCATGAATTCAATCATGAATCATGAATTGAATCATGAATCATGAATCATTAATTGAATCATGAATCATGAATCGAATCATAAATCATGAATCATGAATCATGAATCATGAATCATGAATTGAATCATGAATCATGAATCAAATCATGAATCATGAATTATGAATCATGAATTGAATCATGAATCATGAATCATGAATCATGAATCATGAATTGAATCATAAATCATAAATCATGAATCATGAATCATGAATTGAATCATAAATTATGAATCATGAATCATGAATCATGAATCATGAATTGAATCATGAATCATGAATTATGCATCATGAATTGAATCATGATTCATGAATCATGAATTGAATCATGAATCATAAATCATAAATCGAATCATGAATCATGAATTGAATCATGAATCTTGAATCATGAATCATGAATTTAATCATGAATCATGAATTGAATCATGAGACATGAATCATGAATCATGAATTGAATCATAAATCATGATTCATGAATCGAATCATAAATCATGATTCATGAATCATGAATCATGATTGAATCATGAATCGAATCATGAATTGAATCATGAATCATGATTCAAATCATGAATCATGAATCAGGAATTATGAATCATGAATTGAATCATGAATCATGAATCATGAATCATGAATTGAATCATAAATCATGAATCATGAATTGAATCATGAATCATGAATCATGAATCGAGTCATGAATCATGAATTGAATCATGAATCATGAATTGAATCATTAATCATGAATCATGAATCATGAATTGAGTCATGAATCATGAATTGAATCTTGAATCATGAATCATTAATCATGAATTAAATCATGAATCATGAATCATGAATTGAATCATGAATCATGAATCATGAATCGAATCATGAATCATGAATCAAATCATGAATCATTAATCATGAATCATGAATCATGAATCGAATCATGAATCATGAATCGAATCATGAATCATGAATCGAATCATGAATCATGAATCGAATCATGAATCATGAATCGAATCATGAATCATTAATCATGAATCATGAATCATTAATCATTAATCATGAATTAAATCATGAATCATGAATCATGAATTGAATCATGAATCATGAATCATGAATCGAATCATGAATCATGAATCAAATCATGAATCATTAATCATGAATCATGAATCATTAATCATTAATCATGAATTAAATCATGAATCATGAATCATGAATTGAATCATGAATCATGAATCATGAATCATGAATCGAATCATGAATCATGAATCGTTAATCATTAATCATGAATTAAATCATGAATCATGAATCATGAATTGAATCATGAATCATGAATCATTAATTGAATCATGAATCATGAATCAAATCATAAATCATGAATCATGAATCATGAATCATGAATCATGAATTGAATCATGAATCATGAATCAAATCATGAATCATGAATCATGAATTATGAATCATGAATTGAATCATGAATCATGAATTATGAATCATGAATTGAATCATGAATCATGAATCAAGAATCATGAATCATGAATTGAATCATAAATTATGAATCATGAATCATGAATCATGAATCATGAATTGAATCATGAATCATGAATTATGCATCATGAATTGAATCATGATTCATGAATCATGAATTGAATCATGAATCATGAATCATAAATCGAATCATGAATCATGAATTGAATCATGAATCTTGAATCATGAATCATGAATTTAATCATGAATCATGAATTGAATCATAAATCATGATTCATGAATCATGAATCATGAATTGAATCATGAATCATGAATCATGAATCATGAATTGAATCATGAATCATGAATCATGAATTGAATCATAAATCATGAATCATGAATCGAATCATAAATCATGATTCATGAATCATGAATTGAATCATGAATCATGAATCATGAATCATAAATTGAATCATGAATCATGAATCATGAATCGAATCATGAATCATGAATCATAAATTAAATCATGAATCATGAATCATTAATCATGAATTAAATCATGAATCATGAATCATGAATTGAATCATGAATCATGAATCATTAATTGAATCATGAATCATGAATTGAATCATAAATCATGAATCATGAATCGAATCATAAATCATGATTCATGAATCATGAATTGAATCATGAATCATGAATCATGAATCATAAATTGAATCATGAATCATGAATCATGAATCGAATCATGAATCATGAATCATAAATTAAATCATGAATCATGAATCATTAATCATGAATTAAATCATGAATCATGAATCATGAATTGAATCATGAATCATGAATCATTAATTGAATCATGAATCATGAATTGAATCATAAATCATGAATCATGAATCATGAATTGAATCATGAATCATGAATCAAATCATGAATCATGAATCATGAATTATGAATCATGAATTGAATCATGAATCATGAATCATGAATCATGAATTGAATCATAAATCATGAATCATGAATTGAATCATGAATCATGAATCATGAATCGAATCATGAATCATGAATTGAATCATGAATCATGAATCATGAATCATGAATTGAATCATTAATAATGAATCATGAATCATGAATTGAATCATGAATCATGAATTAAATCATGAATCATGAATCATGAATCATGAATCGAATCATGAATCATGAATCGAATCATGAATCATTAATCATGAATCATTAATCATTAATCATGAATTAGATCATGAATCATGAATCATGAATTGAATCATGAATCATGAATCATTAATTGAATCATGAATCATGAATCAAATCATAAATTATGAATCATGAATCATGAATCATGAATCATGAATTGAATCATGAATCATGAATCAAATCATGAATCATGAATCATGAATTATGAATCATGAATTGAATCATGAATCATGAATTATGAATCATGAATTGAATCATGAATTATGAATCATGAATCGAATCATGAATCATGAATCATGAATCATGAATCATGAATCATAAATTGAATCATGAATCATGAATTATGCATCATGAATTGAATCATGATTCATGAATCATGAATTGAATCATGAATCTTGAATCATGAATCATGAATTGAATCATAAATTATGAATCATGAATCGAATCATGAATCATGAATCATGAATCATGAATCATGAATCATGAATCATGAATCATGAATCATGAATCATGAATTGAATCATGAATCATGAATTATGCATCATGAATTGAATCATGATTCATGAATCATGAATTGAATCATGAATCTTGAATCATGAATCATGAATTGAATCATGAATCATGAATTGAATCATGAATCATGAATCATGAATTGAATTATGAATCATGAATCATGAATCGAATCATGAAACATGAATCGAATCATGAATCATGAATCATGAATTGAGTCATTAATCATGAATCATGAATCACGAATCATGAATTGAATCATGAATCATGAATTGAATCTTGAATCATGAATCATGAATTATGAATCATGAATCATGAATTGAATCATGAATCATGAATTAAATCTTGAATCATGAATCATGAATCATGAATCATGAATTGAATCATGAATCATGAATCATGAATTGAATCATGAATCATGAATCATGAATTGAATCATGAATCATGAATCATGAATTGAATCATGAATTGAATCATAAATCATAATTAGAATCATGAATCATGAATTGAATCATGAATCATGAATTGAATCATGAATCATGAATCATGAATCATACATTGAATCATGAATCATGAATTGAATCATGAATCATGAATCATGAATCATGAATTAAATCATGAATCATGAATCATGAATCATGAATCATGATTGGAATCATAAATCATGAATCATGAATCAAATCATGAATCATGAATCATGAATCATGAATCATGAATTGAGTCATGAATCATGAATCATGAATCGAATCATGAATCATGAATTATGAATTGAATCATAAATCATGAATCATTAATCATGAATCATGGAATTGAATCATGAATCATGAATCAAATCATTAATCATGAATCATGAATAATGAATTGAATCATGAATCATGAATCATGAATTGAATCATGAATCATGAATCATGAATCATGAATCATGAATCGAATCATGAATCATTAATGATGAATCATGAATCATGAATCAAATCATGAATCATGAATCATGAATCATGAATTGAATTATGAATCATGAGTTAAATCATGAATCACGAATCATGAATTAAATCATGAATCATGAATCATAAATCGAATCATGAATCATGAATTGAATCAGGATTCGAATCATGAATCATGAATCATTAATTGAATCATGAATCATGAATCATGAATCATGAATCATGAATCATGAATCATGAATTAAATCATGAATCATGAATCATGAATTGAATCATGAATCATGAATTGAATCATGAATCATGAATGATTAATTGAATCATGAATCATGAATCGAATCATAAATCATGAATCATGAATCATGAATCATGAATCATGAATTGAATCATGAATCATGAATCAAATCATGAATCATGAATCATGAATTATGAATCATGAATTGAATCATGAATCATGAATCATGAATTGAATCATAATTCATGAATCATGAATCGAATCATAAATCATGATTCATGAATCATAAATCATGAATTGAATCATGAATCATGAATCAAATCATGAATCATTAATCATGAATCATGAATCATGAATCGAATCATGAATCATGAATCATGAATTGAATCATGAATCATGAATCATGAATTGAATCATAAATCATGAATCATGAATCGAATCATGAATCATGAATCATGAATTGAGTCATGAATCATGAATCATGAATCGAATCATGAATCATGAATTGAATCATGAATCATGAATCATGAATTGAATCATTAATAATGAATCATGAATCATGAATTGAATCATGAATCATGAATCGAATCATGAATCATGAATCGAATCATGAATCATGAATCGAATCATGAATCATTAATCATGAATCATTAATCATTAATCATGAATTAGATCATAAATCATGAATCATGAATTGAATCATGAATCATGAATCATTAATTGAATCATGAATCATGAATCAAATCATAAATTATGAATCATGAATCATGAATCATGAATCATGAATTGAATCATGAATCATGAATCAAATCATGAATCAAATCATGAATCATGAATCATGAATTATGAATCATGAATTGAATCATGAATCATGAATCATGAATCATGAATTAAATCATGAATCATGAATCATGAATCGAATCATGAATCATGAATCATGAATTGAATCATGAATCATGAATTGAATCATGAATCATGAATCATGAATCATACATTGAATCATGAATCATGAATTGAATCATGAATCATGAATCATGAATCATGAATTGAATCATGAATCATGAATCATGAATCATGAATCATGAATCATGAATTGAATCATAAATCATGAATCATGAATCAAATCATGAATCATGAATCATGAATCATGAATTGAGTCATGAATCATGAATCATGAATCGAATCATGAATCATGAATTATGAATTGAATCATAAATCATGAATCATTAATCATGAATCATGAATTGAATCATGAATCATGAATCAAATCATTAATCATGAATCATGAATAATGAATTGAATCATGAATCATAAATCATGAATCATGAATCATGAATCATGAATCATGAATTGAATCATGAATCATGAATCAAATCATGAATCATGAATCATGAATTATGAATCATGAATTGAATCATGAATCATGAATCATGAATTGAATCATAATTCATGAATCATGAATCGAATCATAAATCATGATTCATGAATCATAAATCATGAATTGAATCATGAATCATGAATCAAATCATGAATCATTAATCATGAATCATGAATCATGAATCGAATCATGAATCATGAATCATGAATTGAATCATGAATCATGAATCATGAATTGAATCATAAATCATGAATCATGAATCGAATCATGAATCATGAATCATGAATCATGAATTGAGTCATGAATCATGAATCATGAATCGAATCATGAATCATGAATTGAATCATGAATCATGAATCATGAATTGAATCATTAATAATGAATCATGAATCATGAATTGAATCATGAATCATGAATTAAATCATGAATCATGAATCATGAATCATGAATCGAATCATGAATCATGAATCGAATCATGAATCATTAATCATGAATCATTAATCATTAATCATGAATTAGATCATGAATCATGAATCATGAATTGAATCATGAATCATGAATCATTAATTGAATCATGAATCATGAATCAAATCATAAATTATGAATCATGAATCATGAATCATGAATCATGAATTGAATCATGAATCATGAATCAAATCATGAATCAAATCATGAATCATGAATCATGAATTATGAATCATGAATTGAATCATGAATCATGAATCATGAATCATGAATTAAATCATGAATCATGAATCATGAATCGAATCATGAATCATGAATCATGAATTGAATCATGAATCATGAATTGAATCATGAATCATGAATTGAATCATGAATCATGAATCATGAATCATACATTGAATCATGAATCATGAATTGAATCATGAATCATGAATCATGAATCATGAATTGAATCATGAATCATGAATCATGAATCATGAATCATGAATTGAATCATAAATCATGAATCATGAATCAAATCATGAATCATGAATCATGAATCATGAATTGAGTCATGAATCATGAATCATGAATCGAATCATGAATCATGAATCATGAATTGAATCATGAATCATGAATCAAATCATTAATCATGAATCATGAATAATGAATTGAATCATGAATCATGAATCATGAATCATGAATTGAATCATGAATCATGAATCATGAATCATGAATCATGAATCGAATCATGAATCATTAATGATGAATCATGAATCATGAATCAAATCATGAATCATGAATCATGAATCAAGAATTGAATTATGAATCATGAGTTAAATCATGAATCACGAATCATGAATTAAATCATGAATCATGAATCATAAATCGAATCATGAATCATGAATTGAATCAGGATTCGAATCATGAATCATGAATCATTAATTGAATCATGAATCATGAATCATGAATCATGAATCATGAATTGAATCATTAATCATGAATTAAATCATGAATCATGAATCATGAATTGAATCATGAATCATGAATAATTAATTGAATCATGAATCATGAATCGAATCATAAATCATGAATCATGAATCATGAATCATGAATCATGAATTGAATCATGAATCATGAATCAAATCATGAATCATGAATCATGAATTATGAATCATGAATTGAATCATGAATCATGAATCATGAATTGAATCATAATTCATGAATCATGAATCGAATCATAAATCATGATTCATGAATCATAAATCATGAATTGAATCATGAATCATGAATCAAATCATGAATCATTAATCATGAATCATGAATCGAATCATGAATCATGAATCATGAATTGAATCATGAATCATGAATCATGAATCATGAATTGAATCATAAATCATGAATCATGAATCGAATCATGAATCATGAATCATGAATCATGAATTGAGTCATGAATCATGAATCATGAATCGAATCATGAATCATGAATTATGAATTGAATCATAAATCATGAATCATGAATCATGAATCATGAATTGAATCATGAATCATGAATCAAATCATTAATCATGAATCATGAATCATGAATTGAATCATGAATCATGAATCATGAATTGAATCATGAATCATGAATCATGAATCATGAATCGAATCATGAATCATTAATGATGAATCATGAATCATGAATCAAATCATGAATCATGAATCATGAATCAAGAATTGAATTATGAATCATGAGTTAAATCATGAATCACGAATCATGAATTAAATCATGAATCATGAATCATAAATCGAATCATGAATCATGAATTGAATCAGGATTCGAATCATGAATCATGAATCATTAATTGAATCATGAATCATGAATCATGAATCATGAATTGAATCATTAATCATGAATTAAATCATGAATCATGAATCATGAATTGAATCATGAATCATGAATAATTAATTGAATCATGAATCATGAATCATGAATCATGAATCATGAATCATGAATCATGAATCATGAATCATGAATTGAATCATGAATCATGAATCAAATCATGAATCATGAATCATGAATTATGAATCATGAATTGAATCATGAATCATGAATCATGAATTGAATCATAATTCATGAATCATGAATCGAATCATAAATCATGATTCATGAATCATGAATTGAATCATGAATCATGAATCAAATCATGAATCATTAATCATGAATCATGAATCGAATCATGAATCATGAATCATGAATTGAATCATGAATCATGAATCATGAATCATGAATTGAATCATAAATCATGAATCATGAATCGAATCATGAATCATGAATCATGAATCATGAATTGAGTCATGAATCATGAATCATGAATCGAATCATGAATCATGAATTATGAATTGAATCATAAATCATGAATCATGAATCATGAATCATGAATTGAATCATGAATCATGAATCAAATCATTAATCATGAATCATGAATCATGAATTGAATCATGAATCATAATTCATGAATTGAATTATGAATCATGAATCATGAATCATGAATCATGAATCGAATCATGAATCATTAATCATGAATCATGAATCATGAATCAAATCATGAATCATGAATCATGAATCATGAATTGAATTATGAATCATGAGTTAAATCATGAATCACGAATCATGAATTAAATCATGAATCATGAATCATAAATCGAATCATGAATCATGAATTGAATCATGATTCGAATCATGAATCATGAATCATTAATTGAATCATAAATCATGAATCATGAATCATGAATCATTAATTGAATCATGAATCATGAATCATGAAATAATTATGAATCATGAATCATAATTCGAATCATGAATCATTAATCATGAATCATGAATCATGAATCATGAATCATTAATCATGAATTAAATCATGAATCATGAATCATGAATTGAATTATGAATCATGAATGATTAATTGAATCATGAATCATGAATCATGAATCATGAATCATGAATCGAATCATGAATCATTAATGATGAATCATGAATCATGAATCAAATCATGAATCATGAATCATGAATTGAATTATGAATCATGAGTTAAATCATGAATCACGAATCATGAATCATGAATCATGAATTGAATCATGAATCATGAATCATGAATTGAATCATGAATCATGAATCATGAATTGAATCATGAATCATGAATCGAATCATGAATCATGAATTGAATCATGAATTGAATCATAAATCATGAATAGAATCATGAATCATGAATTGAATCATGAATCATGAATTGAATCATGAATCATGAATCATGAATCATACATTGAATCATGAATCATGAATTGAATCATGAATCATGAATCATGAATCATGAATTAAATCATGAATCATGAATCATGAATCATGAATCATGAATTGAGTCATGAATCATGAATCATGAATCGAATCATGAATCATGAATCATGAATTGAATCATGAATCATGAATCAAATCATTAATCATGAATCATGAATAATGAATTGAATCATGAATCATGAATCATGAATTGAATCATGAATCATGAATCATGAATCATGAATCATGAATCGAATCATGAATCATTAATGATGAATCATGAATCATGAATCAAATCATGAATCATGAATCATGAATCATGAATTGAATTATGAATCATGAGTTAAATCATGAATCACGAATCATGAATTAAATCATGAATCATGAATCATAAATCGAATCATGAATCATGAATTGAATCAGGATTCGAATCATGAATCATGAATCATTAATTGAATCATGAATCATGAATCATGAATCATGAATCATGAATTGAATCATTAATCATGAATTAAATCATGAATCATGAATTGAATCATGAATCATGAATTGAATCATGAATCATGAATGATTAATTGAATCATGAATCATGAATCGAATCATAAATCATGAATCATGAATCATGAATCATGAATCATGAATTGAATCATGAATCATGAATCAAATCATGAATCATGAATCATGAATCATGAATTGAATTATGAATCATGAGTTAAATCATGAATCACGAATCATGAATTAAATCATGAATCATGAATCATAAATCGAATCATGAATCATGAATTGAATCATGATTCGAATCATGAATCATGAATCATTAATTGAATCATAAATCATGAATCATGAATCATGAATCATTAATTGAATCATGAATCATGAATCATGAAATAATTATGAATCATGAATCATAATTCGAATCATGAATCATTAATCATGAATCATGAATCATGAATCATTAATCATGAATTAAATCATGAATCATGAATCATGAATTGAATTATGAATCATGAATGATTAATTGAATCATGAATCATGAATCATGAATCATGAATCATGAATCGAATCATGAATCATTAATGATGAATCATGAATCATGAATCAAATCATGAATCATGAATCATGAATTGAATTATGAATCATGAGTTAAATCATGAATCACAAATCATGAATCATGAATCATGAATTGAATCATGAATCATGAATCATGAATTGAATCATGAATCATGAATCATGAATTGAATCATGAATCATGAATCGAATCATGAATCATGAATTGAATCATGAATTGAATCATAAATCATGAATAGAATCATGAATCATGAATTGAATCATGAATCATGAATTGAATCATGAATCATGAATCATGAATCATACATTGAATCATGAATCATGAATTGAATCATGAATCATGAATCATGAATCATGAATTAAATCATGAATCATGAATCATGAATCATGAATCATGAATTGAGTCATGAATCATGAATCATGAATCGAATCATGAATCATGAATCATGAATTGAATCATGAATCATGAATCAAATCATTAATCATGAATCATGAATAATGAATTGAATCATGAATCCTGAATCATGAATTGAATCATGAATCATGAATCATGAATCATGAATCATGAATCGAATCATGAATCATTAATGATGAATCATGAATCATGAATCAAATCATGAATCATGAATCATGAATCATGAATTGAATTATGAATCATGAATCATAAATCGAATCATGAATCATGAATTGAATCAGGATTCGAATCATGAATCATGAATCATTAATTGAATCATGAATCATGAATCATGAATCATGAATCATGAATTGAATCATTAATCATGAATTAAATCATGAATCATGAATTGAATCATGAATCATGAATTGAATCATGAATCATGAATTGAATCATGAATCATGAATGATTAATTGAATCATGAATCATGAATCGAATCATAAATCATGAATCATGAATCATGAATCATGAATCATGAATTGAATCATGAATCATGAATCAAATCATGAATCATGAATCATGAATTATGAATCATGAATTGAATCATGAATCATGAATCATGAATTGAATCATAATTCATGAATCATGAATCGAATCATAAATCATGATTCATGAATCATAAATTATGAATTGAATCATGAATCATGAATCAAATCATGAATCATTAATCATGAATCATGAATCATGAATCGAATCATGAATCATGAATCATGAATTGAATCATGAATCATGAATCATGAATTGAATCATAAATCATGAATCATGAATCGAATCATGAATCATTAATCATGAATCATGAATTGAGTCATGAATCATGAATCATGAATCGAATCATGAATCATGAATTGAATCATAAATCATGAATCATGAATCATGAATCATGAATTGAATCATGAATCATGAATCAAATCATTAATCATGAATCATGAATCATGAATTGAATCATGAATCATGAATCATGAATTGAATCATGAATCATGAATCATGAATCATGAATCATGAATCGAATCATGAATCATTAATGATGAATCATGAATCATGAATCAAATCATGAATCATGAATCATGAATCAAGAATTGAATTATGAATCATGAGTTAAATCATGAATCACAAATCATGAATTAAATCATGAATCATGAATCATAAATCGAATCATGAATCATGAATTGAATCAGGATTCGAATCATGAATCATGAATCATTAATTGAATCATGAATCATGAATCATGAATCATGAATCATGAATTGAATCATTAATCATGAATTAAATCATGAATCATGAATCATGAATTGAATCATGAATCATGAATAATTAATTGAATCATGAATCATGAATCGAATCATAAATCATGAATCATGAATCATGAATCATGAATCATGAATTGAATCATGAATCATGAATCAAATCATGAATCATGAATCATGAATTATGAATCATAAATCGAATCATGAATCATGAATTGAATCAGGATTCGAATCATGAATCATGAATCATTAATTGAATCATGAATCATGAATCATGAATCATGAATCATGAATTGAATCATTAATCATGAATTAAATCATGAATCATGAATCATGAATTGAATCATGAATCATGAATAATTAATTGAATCATGAATCATGAATCGAATCATAAATCATGAATCATGAATCATGAATCATGAATCATGAATTGAATCATGAATCATGAATCAAATCATGAATCATGAATCATGAATTATGAATCATGAATTGAATCATAAATCATGAATTGAATCATGAATCATGAATCAAATCATGAATCATTAATCATGAATCATGAATCGAATCATGAATCATGAATCATGAATTGAATCATGAATCATGAATCATGAATCATGAATTGAATCATAAATCATGAATCATGAATCGAATCATGAATCATGAATCATGAATCATGAATTGAGTCATGAATCATGAATCATGAATCGAATCATGAATCATGAATTATGAATTGAATCATAAATCATGAATGATGAATCATGAATCATGAATTGAATCATGAATCATGAATCAAATCATTAATCATGAATCATGAATCATGAATTGAATCATGAATCATAATTCATGAATTGAATTATGAATCATGAATCATGAATCATGAATCATGAATCGAATCATGAATCATTAATCATGAATCATGAATCATGAATCAAATCATGAATCATGAATCATGAATCATGAATTGAATTATGAATCATGAGTTAAATCATGAATCACGAATCATGAATTAAATCATGAATCATGAATCATAAATCGAATCATGAATCATGAATTGAATCATGATTAGAATCATGAATCATGAATCATTAATTGAATCATAAATCATGAATAATGAATCATGAATCATTAATTGAATCATGAATCATGAATCATGAAATAATTATGAATCATGAATCATAATTCGAATCATGAATCATTAATCATGAATCATGAATCATGAATCATTAATCATGAATTAAATCATGAATCATGAATCATGAATTGAATTATGAATCATGAATGATTAATTGAATCATGAATCATGAATCATGAATCATGAATCGAATCATGAATCATTAATGATGAATCATGAATCATGAATCAAATCATGAATTATGAATCATGAATCATGAATTGAATTATGAATCATGAGTTAAATCATGAATCACGAATCATGAATCATGAATCATGAATTGAATCATGAATCATGAATCATGAATTGAATCATGAATCATGAATCATGAATTGAATCATGAATCATGAATCGAATCATGAATCATGAATTGAATCATGAATTGAATCATAAATCATGAATAGAATCATGAATCATGAATTGAATCATGAATCATGAATTGAATCATGAATCATGAATCATGAATCATACATTGAATCATGAATCATGAATTGAATCATGAATCATGAATCATGAATCATGAATTAAATCATGAATCATGAATCATGAATCATGAATTGAGTCATGAATCATGAATCATGAATCGAATCATGAATCATGAATCATGAATTGAATCATGAATCATGAATCAAATCATTAATCATGAATCATGAATAATGAATTGAATCATGAATCATGAATCATGAATTGAATCATGAATCATGAATCATGAATCATGAATCATGAATCATGAATCGAATCATGAATCATTAATGATGAATCATGAATCATGAATCAAATCATGAATCATGAATCATGAATCATGAATTGAATTATGAATCATGAGTTAAATCATGAATCACGAATCATGAATTAAATCATGAATCATGAATCATAAATTGAATCATGAATCATGAATTGAATCAGGATTCGAATCATGAATCATGAATCATTAATTGAATCATGAATCATGAATCATGAATCATGAATCATGAATTGAATCATTAATCATGAATTAAATCATGAATCATGAATCATGAATTGAATCATGAATCATGAATTGAATCATGAATCATGAATGATTAATTGAATCATGAATCATGAATCGAATCATAAATCATGAATCATGAATCATGAATCATGAATTGAATCATGAATCATGAATCAAATAATGAATCATGAATCATGAATTATGAATCATGAATTGAATCATGAATCATGAATCATGAATTGAATCATAATTCATGAATCATGAATCGAATCATAAATCATGATTCATGAATCATAAATCATGAATTGAATCATGAATCATGAATCAAATCATGAATCATTAATCATGAATCATGAATCATGAATCGAATCATGAATCATGAATCATGAATTGAATCATGAATCATGAATCATGAATTGAATCATAAATCATGAATCATGAATCGAATCATGAATCATGAATCATGAATCATGAATTGAGTCATGAATCATGAATCATGAATCGAATCATGAATCATGAATTGAATCATGAATCATGAATCATGAATTGAATCATTAATAATGAATCATGAATCATGAATTGAATCATGAATCATGAATTAAATCATGAATCATGAATCATGAATCGAATCATGAATCATGAATCGAATCATGAATCATTAATCATGAATCATTAATCATTAATCATGAATTAGATCATGAATCATGAATCATGAATTGAATCATGAATCATGAATCATTAATTGAATCATGAATCATGAATCAAATCATAAATTATGAATCATGAATCATGAATCATGAATTGAATCATGAATCATGAATCAAATCATGAATCAAATCATGAATCATGAATCATGAATTGAATCATGAATCATGAATCATGAATTGAATCATGAATCATGAATTGAATCATGAATCATGAATTGAATCATGAATCATGAATCATGAATCATACATTGAATCATGAATCATGAATTGAATCATGAATCATGAATCATGAATCATGAATTGAATCATGAATCATGAATCATGAATCATGAATCATGAATCATGAATTGAATCATAAATCATGAATCATGAATCAAATCATGAATCATGAATCATGAATCATGAATTGAGTCATGAATCATGAATCATGAATCGAATCATGAATCATGAATTATGAATTGAATCATAAATCATGAATCATTAATCATGAATCATGAATTGAATCATGAATCATGAATCAAATCATTAATCATGAATCATGAATAATGAATTGAATCATGAATCATGAATCATGAATCATGAATTGAATCATGAATCATGAATCATGAATCATGAATCGAATCATGAATCATTAATGATGAATCATGAATCATGAATCAAATCATGAATCATGAATCATGAATCAAGAATTGAATTATGAATCATGAGTTAAATCATGAATCACGAATCATGAATTAAATCATGAATCATGAATCATAAATCGAATCATGAATCATGAATTGAATCAGGATTCGAATCATGAATCATGAATCATTAATTGAATCATGAATCATGAATCATGAATCATGAATCATGAATTAAATCATGAATCATGAATAATTAATTGAATCATGAATCATGAATCGAATCATAAATCATGAATCATGAATCATGAATCATGAATCATGAATTGAATCATGAATCATGAATCAAATCATGAATCATGAATCATGAATTATGAATCATGAATTGAATCATGAATCATGAATCATGAATTGAATCATAATTCATGAATCATGAATCGAATCATAAATCATGATTCATGAATCATAAATCATGAATTGAATCATGAATCATGAATCAAATCATGAATCATGAATTATGAATTGAATCATAAATCATGAATCATGAATCATGAATCATGAATTGAATCATGAATCATGAATCAAATCATCAATCATGAATCATGAATCATGAATTGAATCATGAATCATAATTCATGAATTGAATTATGAATCATGAATCATGAATCATGAATCATGAATCATGAATCATGAATCAAATCATTATTCATGAATCATGAATCATGAATCATGAATTGAATTATGAATCATGAGTTAAATCATGAATCACGAATCATGAATTAAATCATGAATCATGAATCATAAATCGAATCATGAATCATGAATTGAATCAGGATTCGAATCATGAATCATGAATCATTAATTGAATCATAAATCATGAATCATGAATCATGAATCATTAATTGAATCATGAATCATGAATCATGAAATAATTATGAATCATGAATCATAATTCGAATCATGAATCATTAATCATGAATCATGAATCATGAATCATGAATCATTAATCATGAATTAAATCATGAATCATGAATCATGAATTGAATTATGAATCATGAATGATTAATTGAATCATGAATCATGAATCGAATCATAAATCATGAATCATGAATCATGAATCATGAATTGAATCATAAATCATGAATCAAATCATGAATCATGAATCATGAATTATGAATCATGAATTGAATCATGAATCATGAATCATGAATTGAATCATAAATCATGAATCATGAATCAAATCATAAATCATAATTCATGAATCATGAATCATGAATTGAATCATGAATCATGAATCGAATCATGAATCATTAATCATTAATTGAATCATGAATCATGAATTGAATCATGAATCATGAATCATGAATCATGAATTGAATCATAAATCATGAATCATGAATCAAATCATGAATCATGAATCATGAATCATGAATTGAGTCATGAATCATGAATCATGAATCGAATCATGAATCATGAATTATGAATTGAATCATAAATCATGAATCATTAATCATGAATCATGAATTGAATCATGAATCATGAATCAAATCATTAATCATGAATCATGAATAATGAATTGAATCATAAATCATGAATCATGAATCATGAATTGAATCATGAATCATGAATCATGAATCATGAATCATGAATCGAATCATGAATCATTAATGATGAATCATGAATCATGAATCAAATCATGAATCATGAATCATGAATTGAATTATGAATCATGAGTTAAATCATGAATCACGAATCATGAATTAAATCATGAATCATGAATCATAAATCGAATCATGAATCATGAATTGAATCAGGATTCGAATCATGAATCATGAATCATTAATTGAATCATGAATCATGAATCATGAATCATGAATCATGAATTGAATCATTAATCATGAATTAAATCATGAATCATGAATCATGAATTGAATCATGAATCATGAATAATTAATTGAATCATGAATCATGAATCGAATCATAAATCATGAATCATGAATCATGAATCATGAATCATGAATTGAATCATGAATCATGAATCAAATCATGAATCATGAATCATGAATTATGAATCATGAATTGAATCATGAATCATGAATCATGAATTGAATCATAATTCATGAATCATGAATCGAATCATAAATCATGATTCATGAATCATAAATCATGAATTGAATCATGAATCATGAATCAAATCATAAATCATTTATCATGAATCATGAATCGAATCATGAATCATGAATCATGAATTGAATCATGAATCATGAATCAAATCATGAATCATGAATCATGAATTATGAATCATGAATTGAATCATGAATCATGAATCATGAATTGAATCATAATTCATGAATCATGAATCGAATCATAAATCATGATTCATGAATCATAAATCATGAATTGAATCATGAATCATGAATCAAATCATAAATCATTTATCATGAATCATGAATCGAATCATGAATCATGAATCATGAATTGAATCATGAATCATGAATCATGAATCATGAATTGAATCATAAATCATGAATCATGAATCGAATCATGAATCATGAATCATGAATCATGAATTGAGTCATGAATCATGAATCATGAATCGAATCATGAATTATGAATTGAATCATAAATCATGAATCATGAATCATGAATCATGAATTGAATCATGAATCATGAATCAAATCATTAATCATGAATCATGAATCATGAATTGAATCATGAATCATAATTCATGAATTGAATTATGAATCATGAATCATGAATCATGAATCATGAATCGAATTATGAATTATTAATCATGAATCATGAATCATGAATCAAATCATGAATCATGAATCATGAATCATGAATCATGAATTGAATTATGAATCATGAGTTAAATCATGAATCACGAATCATGAATTAAATCATGAATCATGAATCATAAATCGAATCATGAATCATGAATTGAATCAGGATTCGAATCATGAATCATGAATCATTAATTGAATCATAAATCATGAATCATGAATCATGAATCATTAATCATGAATTAAATCATGAATCATGAATCATGAATTGAATTATGAATCATGAATGATTAATTGCATCATGAATCATGAATCGAATCATAAATCATGAATCATGAATCATGAATCATGAATTGAATCATAAATCATGAATCAAATCATGAATCATGAATCATGAATTATGAATCATGAATTGAATCATGAATCATGAATCATGAATTGAATCATAAATCATGAATCATGAATCAAATCATAAATCATAATTCATGAATCATGAATCATGAATTGAATCATGAATCATGAATCGAATCATTAATCATTAATTGAATCATGAATCATGAATTGAATCATAAATCATGAATCATGAATCATGAATCATGAATCATGAATTGAATCATGAATCATGAATCAAATCATGAATCAAATCATGAATCATGAATTATGAATCATGAATTGAATCATGAATCATGAATCATGAATCATGAATCATGAATCATGAATTAAATCATGAATCATGAATCATGAATCGAATCATGAATCATGAATCATGAATTGAATCATGAATCATTAATCATGAATTGAATCATGAATCATGAATCATTAATTGAATCATGAATCATGAATTGAATCATAAATCATGAATCATGAATCATGAATCATGAATCATGAATTGAATCATGAATCATTAATCATGAATTGAATCATGAATCATGAATCATTAATTGAATCATGAATCATGAATTGAATCATAAATCATGAATCATGAATCATGAATCATGAATCATGAATTGAATCATGAATCATAAATCAAATCATGAATCATGAATTATGAATCATGAATTGAATCATGAATCATGAATCATGAATCATGAATCATGAATCATGAATTAAATCATGAATCATGAATCATGAATCGAATCATGAATCATGAATCATGAATGGAATCATGAATCATTAATCATGAATTGAATCATGAATCATGAATTGAATCATAAATCATGAATCATGAATCTTGAATCATGAATCATGAATTGAATCATGAATCATGAATCATGAATCATGAATTGAATCATAAATCATGAATCATGAATCAAATCATAAATCATGATTCATGAATCATGAATCATGAATTGAATCATGAATCATGAATCGAATCATGAATCATGAATCATTAATCATTAATCATGAATTAAATCATGAATCATGAATTGAATCATGAATCATGAATCATTAATTGAATCATGAATCATGAATCGAATCATAAATCATGAATCATGAATCATGAATCATGAATCATGAATTGAATCATGAATCATGAATCAAATCATGAATCATGAATTATGAATCATGAATTGAATCATGAATCATGAATTATGAATCATGAATTGAATCATGAATCATGAATCATGAATCATGAATCATGAATTGAATCATAAATCATAAATCATGAATCATGAATCATGAATTGAATCATAAATTATGAATCATGAATCATGAATCATGAATCATGAATTGAATCATGAATCATGAATTATGCATCATGAATTGAATCATGATTCATGAATCATGAATTGAATCATGAATCATAAATCATAAATCGAATCATGAATCATGAATTGAATCATGAATCTTGAATCATGAATCATGAATTTAATCATGAATCATGAATTGAATCATGAATCATGAATCATGAATCATGAATTGAATCATAAATCATGATTCATGAATCGAATCATAAATCATGATTCATGAATCATGAATCATGAATTGAATCATGAATCATGAATCATGAATCATAAATTGAATCATGAATCATGAATCGAATCATGAATTGAATCATGAATCATGATTCAAATCATGAATCATGAATCAGGAATTATGAATCATGAATTGAATCATGAATCATGAATCATGAATCATGAATTGAATCATAAATCATGAATCATGAATTGAATCATGAATCATGAATCATGAATCGAGTCATGAATCATGAATTGAATCATGAATCATGAATTGAATCATTAATCATGAATCATGAATCATGAATTGAGTCATGAATAATGAATTGAATCTTGAATCATGAATCATTAATCATGAATTATGAATTAAATCATGAATCATGAATCATGAATCATGAATCATGAATCGAATCATGAATCATGAATCGAATCATGAATCATGAATCGAATCATGAATCATGAATCGAATCATGAATCATGAATCGAATCATGAATCATTAATCATGAATCATGAATCATTAATCATTAATCATGAATTAAATCATGAATCATGAATCATGAATTGAATCATGAATCATGAATCATGAATCGAATCATGAATCATGAATCAAATCATGAATCATTAATCATGAATCATGAATCATTAATCATTAATCATGAATTAAATCATGAATCATGAATCATGAATTGAATCATGAATCATGAATCATGAATCATGAATCGAATCATGAATCATGAATCGTTAATCATTAATCATGAATTAAATCATGAATCATGAATCATGAATTGAATCATGAATCATGAATCATTAATTGAATCATGAATCATGAATCATAAATCATGAATCATGAATCATGAATCATGAATCATGAATCATGAATTGAATCATGAATCATGAATCAAATCATGAATCATGAATCATGAATTATGAATCATGAATTGAATCATGAATCATGAATTATGAATCATGAATTGAATCATGAATCATGAATCAAGAATCATGAATCATGAATTGAATCATAAATTATGAATCATGAATCATGAATCATGAATCATGAATTGAATCATGAATCATGAATTATGCATCATGAATTGAATCATGATTCATGAATCATGAATTGAATCATGAATCATGAATCATAAATCGAATCATGAATCATGAATTGAATCATGAATCTTGAATCATGAATCATGAATTTAATCATGAATCATGAATTGAATCATAAATCATGATTCATGAATCATGAATCATGAATTGAATCATGAATCATGAATTGAATCATGAATCATGAATCATGAATCATGAATTGAATCATAAATCATGAATCATGAATCGAATCATAAATCATGATTCATGAATCATGAATTGAATCATGAATCATGAATCATGAATCATAAATTGAATCATGAATCATGAATCATGAATCGAATCATGAATCATGAATCATAAATTAAATCATGAATCATGAATCATTAATCATGAATTAAATCATGAATCATGAATCATGAATTGAATCATGAATCATGAATCATTAATTGAATCATGAATCATGAATTGAATCATAAATCATGAATCATGAATCGAATCATAAATCATGATTCATGAATCATGAATTGAATCATGAATCATGAATCATGAATCATAAATTGAATCATGAATCATGAATCATGAATCGAATCATGAATCATGAATCATAAATTAAATCATGAATCATGAATCATTAATCATGAATTAAATCATGAATCATGAATCATGAATTGAATCATGAATCATGAATCATTAATTGAATCATGAATCATGAATCATTAATCATGAATCATGAATCATGAATCATGAATTGAATCATGAATCATGAATCAAATCATGAATCATGAATCATGAATCATGAATTGAATCATGAATCATGAATCAAATCATGAATCATGAATCATGAATTATGAATCATGAATTGAATCATGAATCATGAATTATGAATCATGAATTGAATCATGAATCATGAATCAAGAATCATGAATCATGAATTGAATCATAAATTATGAATCATGAATCATGAATCATGAATTGAATCATGAATCATGAATTGAATCATGAATCATGAATCATGAATCATGAATTGAATCATAAATCATGAATCATGAATCGAATCATAAATCATGATTCATGAATCATGAATTGAATCATGAATCATGAATCATGAATCATAAATTGAATCATGAATCATGAATCATGAATCGAATCATGAATCATGAATCATAAATTAAATCATGAATCATGAATCATTAATCATGAATTAAATCATGAATCATGAATCATGAATTGAATCATGAATCATGAATCATTAATTGAATCATGAATCATGAATCATTAATCATGAATCATGAATCATGAATCATGAATTGAATCATGAATCATGAATCAAATCATGAATCATGAATCATGAATCATGAATTGAATCATGAATCATGAATCAAATCATGAATCATGAATCATGAATTATGAATCATGAATTGAATCATGAATCATGAATTATGAATCATGAATTGAATCATGAATCATGAATCAAGAATCATGAATCATGAATTGAATCATAAATCATGATTCATGAATCATGAATCATGAATTGAATCATGAATCATGAATTGAATCATGAATCATGAATCATGAATCATGAATTGAATCATAAATCATGAATCATGAATCGAATCATAAATCATGATTCATGAATCATGAATTGAATCATGAATCATGAATCATGAATCATAAATTGAATCATGAATCATGAATCATGAATCGAATCATGAATCATGAATCATAAATTAAATCATGAATCATGAATCATTAATCATGAATTAAATCATGAATCATGAATCATGAATTGAATCATGAATCATGAATCATTAATTGAATCATGAATCATGAATTGAATCATAAATCATGAATCATGAATCGAATCATAAATCATGATTCATGAATCATGAATTGAATCATGAATCATGAATCATGAATCATAAATTGAATCATGAATCATGAATCATGAATCGAATCATGAATCATGAATCATAAATTAAATCATGAATCATGAATCATTAATCATGAATTAAATCATGAATCATGAATCATGAATTGAATCATGAATCATGAATCATTAATTGAATCATGAATCATGAATCATTAATCATGAATCATGAATCATGAATCATGAATTGAATCATGAATCATGAATCAAATCATGAATCATGAATCATGAATCATGAATTGAATCATGAATCATGAATCAAATCATGAATCATGAATCATGAATTATGAATCATGAATTGAATCATGAATCATGAATTATGAATCATGAATTGAATCATGAATCATGAATCATGAATCATGAATTGAATCATAAATCATGAATCATGAATCGAATCATAAATCATGATTCATGAATCATGAATTGAATCATGAATCATGAATCATGAATCATAAATTGAATCATGAATCATGAATCATGAATCGAATCATGAATCATGAATCATAAATTAAATCATGAATCATGAATCATTAATCATGAATTAAATCATGAATCATGAATCATGAATTGAATCATGAATCATGAATCATTAATTGAATCATGAATCATGAATTGAATCATAAATCATGAATCATGAATCGAATCATAAATCATGATTCATGAATCATGAATTGAATCATGAATCATGAATCATGAATCATAAATTGAATCATGAATCATGAATCATGAATCGAATCATGAATCATGAATCATAAATTAAATCATGAATCATGAATCATTAATCATGAATTAAATCATGAATCATGAATCATGAATTGAATCATGAATCATGAATCATTAATTGAATCATGAATCATGAATCATTAATCATGAATCATGAATCATGAATCATGAATTGAATCATGAATCATGAATCAAATCATGAATCATGAATCATGAATTATGAATCATGAATTGAATCATGAATCATGAATCATGAATCATGAATTGAATCATAAATCATGAATCATGAATTGAATCATGAATCATGAATCATGAATCGAATCATGAATCATGAATTGAATCATGAATCATGAATCATGAATTGAATCATTAATAATGAATCATGAATCATGAATTGAATCATGAATCATGAATTAAATCATGAATCATGAATCATGAATCATGAATCGAATCATGAATCATGAATCGAATCATGAATCATTAATCATGAATCATTAATCATTAATCATGAATTAGATCATGAATCATGAATCATGAATTGAATCATGAATCATGAATCATTAATTGAATCATGAATCATGAATCAAATCATAAATTATGAATCATGAATCATGAATCATGAATCATGAATTGAATCATGAATCATGAATCAAATCATGAATCATGAATCATGAATTATGAATCATGAATTGAATCATGAATCATGAATTATGAATCATGAATTGAATCATGAATTATGAATCATGAATCGAATCATGAATCATGAATCATGAATCATGAATCATGAATCATAAATTGAATCATGAATCATGAATTATGCATCGTGAATTGAATCATGATTCATGAATCATGAATTGAATCATGAATCTTGAATCATGAATCATGAATTGAATCATAAATTATGAATCATGAATCGAATCATGAATCATGAATCATGAATCGAATCATGAATCATGAATCATGAATCATGAATTGAATCATGAATCATGAATTATGCATCATGAATTGAATCATGATTCATGAATCATGAATTGAATCATGAATCTTGAATCATGAATCATGAATTGAATCATGAATCATGAATTGAATCATGAATCATGAATCATGAATTGAATTATGAATCATGAATCATGAATCGAATCATGAAACATGAATCGAATCATGAATCATGAATCATGAATTGAGTCATTAATCATGAATCATGAATCACGAATCATGAATCATGAATCATGAATTGAATCATGAATCATGAATTATGCATCATGAATTGAATCATGATTCATGAATCATGAATTGAATCATGAATCTTGAATCATGAATCATGAATTGAATCATGAATCATGAATTGAATCATGAATCATGAATCATGAATTGAATTATGAATCATGAATCATGAATCGAATCATGAAACATGAATCAAATCATGAATCATGAATCATGAATTGAGTCATTAATCATGAATCATGAATCACGAATCATGAATTGAATCATGAATCATGAATTGAATCTTGAATCATGAATCATGAATTATGAATCATGAATCATGAATTGAATCATGAATCATGAATTAAATCTTGAATCATGAATCATGAATCATGAATCATGAATTGAATCATGAATCATGAATCATGAATTGAATCATGAATCATGAATCATGAATTGAATCATGAATCATGAATCATGAATTGAATCATGAATTGAATCATAAATCATGAATAGAATCATGAATCATGAATTGAATCATGAATCATGAATTGAATCATGAATCATGAATCATGAATCATACATTGAATCATGAATCATGAATTGAATCATGAATCATGAATCATGAATCATGAATTAAATCATGAATCATGAATCATGAATCATGAATCATGAATCATGATTGGAATCATAAATCATGAATCATGAATCAAATCATGAATCATGAATCATGAATCATGAATCATGAATTGAGTCATGAATCATGAATCATGAATCGAATCATGAATCATGAATTATGAATTGAATCATAAATCATGAATCATTAATCATGAATCATGAATCATGAATCAAATCATTAATCATGAATCATGAATAATGAATTGAATCATGAATCATGAATCATGAATTGAATCATGAATCATGAATCATGAATCATGAATCATGAATCGAATCATGAATCATTAATGATGAATCATGAATCATGAATCAAATCATGAATCATGAATCATGAATCATGAATTGAATTATGAATCATGAGTTAAATCATGAATCACGAATCATGAATTAAATCATGAATCATGAATCATAAATCGAATCATGAATCATGAATTGAATCAGGATTCGAATCATGAATCATGAATCATTAATTGAATCATGAATCATGAATCATGAATCATGAATCATGAATTGAATCATGAATCATGAATTAAATCATGAATCATGAATCATGAATTGAATCATGAATCATGAATTGAATCATGAATCATGAATGATTAATTGAATCATGAATCATGAATCGAATCATAAATCATGAATCATGAATCATGAATCATGAATCATGAATTGAATCATGAATCATGAATCAAATCATGAATCATGAATCATGAATTATGAATCATGAATTGAATCATGAATCATGAATCATGAATTGAATCATAATTCATGAATCATGAATCGAATCATAAATCATGATTCATGAATCATAAATCATGAATTGAATCATGAATCATGAATCAAATCATGAATCATTAATCATGAATCATGAATCATGAATCGAATCATGAATCATGAATCATGAATTGAATCATGAATCATGAATCATGAATTGAATCATAAATCATGAATCATGAATCGAATCATGAATCATGAATCATGAATCATGAATTGAGTCATGAATCATGAATCGAATCATGAATCATGAATTGAATCATGAATCATGAATCATGAATTGAATCATTAATAATGAATCATGAATCATGAATTGAATCATGAATCATGAATTAAATCATGAATCATGAATCATGAATCATGAATCGAATCATGAATCATGAATCGAATCATGAATCATTAATCATGAATCATTAATCATTAATCATGAATTAGATCATGAATCATGAATCATGAATTGAATCATGAATCATGAATCATTAATTGAATCATGAATCATGAATCAAATCATAAATTATGAATCATGAATCATGAATCATGAATCATGAATTGAATCATGAATCATGAATCAAATCATGAATCAAATCATGAATCATGAATCATGAATTATGAATCATGAATTGAATCATGAATCATGAATCATGAATCATGAATTAAATCATGAATCATGAATCATGAATCGAATCATGAATCATGAATCATGAATTGAATCATGAATCATGAATTGAATCATGAATCATGAATTGAATCATGAATTGAATCATGAATCATGAATCATGAATCATGAATCATGAATCATGAATTGAATCATAAATCATGAATCATGAATCAAATCATGAATCATGAATCATGAATCATGAATTGAGTCATGAATCATGAATCATGAATCGAATCATGAATCATGAATTATGAATTGAATCATAAATCATGAATCATTAATCATGAATCATGAATTGAATCATGAATCATGAATCAAATCATTAATCATGAATCATGAATAATGAATTGAATCATGAATCATGAATCATGAATCATGAATTGAATCATGAATCATGAATCATGAATCATGAATCATGAATCGAATCATGAATCATTAATGATGAATCATGAATCATGAATCAAATCATGAATCATGAATCATGAATCAAGAATTGAATTATGAATCATGAGTTAAATCATGAATCACGAATCATGAATTAAATCATGAATCATGAATCATAAATCGAATCATGAATCATGAATTGAATCAGGATTCGAATCATGAATCATGAATCATTAATTGAATCATGAATCATGAATCATGAATCATGAATCATGAATTGAATCATTAATCATGAATTAAATCATGAATCATGAATCATGAATTGAATCATGAATCATGAATAATTAATTGAATCATGAATCATGAATCGAATCATAAATCATGAATCATGAATCATGAATCATGAATCATGAATTGAATCATGAATCATGAATCAAATCATGAATCATGAATCATGAATTATGAATCATGAATTGAATCATGAATCATGAATCATGAATTGAATCATAATTCATGAATCATGAATCGAATCATAAATCATGATTCATGAATCATAAATCATGAATTGAATCATGAATCATGAATCAAATCATGAATCATTAATCATGAATCATGAATCGAATCATGAATCATGAATCATGAATTGAATCATGAATCATGAATCATGAATCATGAATTGAATCATAAATCATGAATCATGAATCGAATCATGAATCATGAATCATGAATCATGAATTGAGTCATGAATCATGAATCATGAATCGAATCATGAATCATGAATTATGAATTGAATCATAAATCATGAATCATGAATCATGAATTGAATCATGAATCATGAATCAAATCATTAATCATGAATCATGAATCATGAATTGAATCATGAATCATGAATCATGAATTGAATCATGAATCATGAATCATGAATCATGAATCATGAATCATGAATCGAATCATGAATCATTAATGATGAATCATGAATCATGAATCAAATCATGAATCATGAATCATGAATCAAGAATTGAATTATGAATCATGAGTTAAATCATGAATCACGAATCATGAATTAAATCATGAATCATGAATCATAAATCGAATCATGAATCATGAATTGAATCAGGATTCGAATCATGAATCATGAATCATTAATTGAATCATGAATCATGAATCATGAATCATGAATCATGAATTGAATCATTAATCATGAATTAAATCATGAATCATGAATCATGAATTGAATCATGAATCATGAATAATTAATTGAATCATGAATCATGAATCATGAATCATGAATCATGAATCATGAATCATGAATTGAATCATGAATCATGAATCAAATCATGAATCATGAATCATGAATTATGAATCATGAATTGAATCATGAATCATGAATCATGAATTGAATCATAATTCATGAATCATGAATCGAATCATAAATCATGATTCATGAATCATAAATCATGAATTGAATCATGAATCATGAATCAAATCATGAATCATTAATCATGAATCATGAATCGAATCATGAATCATGAATCATGAATTGAATCATGAATCATGAATCATGAATCATGAATTGAATCATAAATCATGAATCATGAATCGAATCATGAATCATGAATCATGAATCATGAATTGAGTCATGAATCATGAATCATGAATCGAATCATGAATCATGAATTATGAATTGAATCATAAATCATGAATCATGAATCATGAATCATGAATTGAATCATGAATCATGAATCAAATCATTAATCATGAATCATGAATCATGAATTGAATCATGAATCATAATTCATGAATTGAATTATGAATCATGAATCATGAATCATGAATCATGAATCGAATCATGAATCATTAATCATGAATCATGAATCATGAATCAAATCATGAATCATGAATCATGAATCATGAATTGAATTATGAATCATGAGTTAAATCATGAATCACGAATCATGAATTAAATCATGAATCATGAATCATAAATCGAATCATGAATCATGAATTGAATCATGATTCGAATCATGAATCATGAATCATTAATTGAATCATAAATCATGAATCATGAATCATGAATCATTAATTGAATCATGAATCATGAATCATGAAATAATTATGAATCATGAATCATAATTCGAATCATGAATCATTAATCATGAATCATGAATCATGAATCATGAATCATTAATCATGAATTAAATCATGAATCATGAATCATGAATTGAATTATGAATCATGAATGATTAATTGAATCATGAATCATGAATCATGAATCATGAATCATGAATCGAATCATGAATCATTAATGATGAATCATGAATCATGAATCAAATCATGAATCATGAATCATGAATCATGAATTGAATTATGAATCATGAGTTAAATCATGAATCACGAATCATGAATCATGAATCATGAATTGAATCATGAATCATGAATCATGAATTGAATCATGAATCATGAATCATGAATTGAATCATGAATCATGAATCGAATCATGAATCATGAATTGAATCATGAATTGAATCATAAATCATGAATAGAATCATGAATCATGAATTGAATCATGAATCATGAATTGAATCATGAATCATGAATCATGAATCATACATTGAATCATGAATCATGAATTGAATCATGAATCATGAATCATGAATCATGAATTAAATCATGAATCATGAATCATGAATCATGAATCATGAATTGAGTCATGAATCATGAATCATGAATCGAATCATGAATCATGAATCATGAATTGAATCATGAATCATGAATCAAATCATTAATCATGAATCATGAATAATGAATTGAATCATGAATCATGAATCATGAATTGAATCATGAATCATGAATCATGAATCATGAATCATGAATCATGAATCGAATCATGAATCATTAATGATGAATCATGAATCATGAATCAAATCATGAATCATGAATCATGAATCATGAATTGAATTATGAATCATGAGTTAAATCATGAATCACGAATCATGAATTAAATCATGAATCATGAATCATAAATCGAATCATGAATCATGAATTGAATCAGGATTCGAATCATGAATCATGAATCATTAATTGAATCATGAATCATGAATCATGAATCATGAATCATGAATTGAATCATTAATCATGAATTAAATCATGAATCATGAATTGAATCATGAATCATGAATTGAATCATGAATCATGAATGATTAATTGAATCATGAATCATGAATCGAATCATAAATCATGAATCATGAATCATGAATCATGAATCATGAATTGAATCATGAATCATGAATCAAATCATGAATCATGAATCATGAATTATGAATCATGAATTGAATCATGAATCATGAATCATGAATTGAATCATAATTCATGAATCATGAATCGAATCATAAATCATGATTCATGAATCATAAATCATGAATTGAATCATGAATCATGAATCAAATCATGAATCATTAATCATGAATCATGAATCATGAATCATGAATTGAATCATGAATCATGAATCTTGAATTGAATCATAAATCATGAATCATGAATCGAATCATGAATCATGAATCATGAATCATGAATTGAGTCATGAATCATGAATCATGAATCGAATCATGAATCATGAATTGAATCATAAATCATGAATCATGAATCATGAATCATGAATTGAATCATGAATCATGAATCAAATCATTAATCATGAATCATGAATCATGAATTGAATCATGAATCATGAATCATGAATTGAATCATGAATCATGAATCATGAATCATGAATCATGAATCGAATCATGAATCATTAATGATGAATCATGAATCATGAATCAAATCATGAATCATGAATCATGAATCAAGAATTGAATTATGAATCATGAGTTAAATCATGAATCACAAATCATGAATTAAATCATGAATCATGAATCATAAATCGAATCATGAATCATGAATTGAATCAGGATTCGAATCATGAATCATGAATCATTAATTGAATCATGAATCATGAATCATGAATCATGAATCATGAATTGAATCATTAATCATGAATTAAATCATGAATCATGAATCATGAATTGAATCATGAATCATGAATAATTAATTGAATCATGAATCATGAATCGAATCATAAATCATGAATCATGAATCATGAATCATGAATCATGAATTGAATCATGAATCATGAATCAAATCATGAATCATGAATCATGAATTATGAATCATGAATTGAATCATGAATCATGAATCATGAATTGAATCATAATTTATGAATCATGAATCGAATCATAAATCATGATTCATGAATCATAAATCATGAATTGAATCATGAATCATGAATCAAATCATGAATCATTAATCATGAATCATGAATCGAATCATGAATCATGAATCATGAATTGAATCATGAATCATGAATCATGAATCATGAATTGAATCATAAATCATGAATCATGAATCGAATCATGAATCATGAATCATGAATCATGAATTGAGTCATGAATCATGAATCATGAATCGAATCATGAATCATGAATTATGAATTGAATCATAAATCATGAATCATGAATCATGAATCATGAATTGAATCATGAATCATGAATCAAATCATTAATCATGAATCATGAATCATGAATTGAATCATGAATCATAATTCATGAATTGAATTATGAATCATGAATCATGAATCATGAATCATGAATCGAATCATGAATCATTAATCATGAATCATGAATCATGAATCAAATCATGAATCATGAATCATGAATCATGAATTGAATTATGAATCATGAGTTAAATCATGAATCACGAATCATGAATTAAATCATGAATCATGAATCATAAATCGAATCATGAATCATGAATTGAATCATGATTCGAATCATGAATCATGAATCATTAATTGAATCATAAATCATGAATAATGAATCATGAATCATTAATTGAATCATGAATCATGAATCATGAAATAATTATGAATCATGAATCATAATTCGAATCATGAATCATTAATCATGAATCATGAATCATGAATCATTAATCATGAATTAAATCATGAATCATGAATCATGAATTGAATTATGAATCATGAATGATTAATTGAATCATGAATCATGAATCATGAATCATGAATCATGAATCGAATCATGAATCATTAATGATGAATCATGAATCATGAATCATGAATTGAATCATGAATTGAATTATGAATCATGAGTTAAATCATGAATCACGAATCATGAATCATGAATCATGAATTGAATCATGAATCATGAATCATGAATTGAATCATGAATCATGAATCATGAATTGAATCATGAATCATGAATCGAATCATGAATCATGAATTGAATCATGAATTGAATCATAAATCATGAATAGAATCATGAATCATGAATTGAATCATGAATCATGAATTGAATCATGAATCATGAATCATGAATCATACATTGAATCATGAATCATGAATTGAATCATGAATCATGAATCATGAATCATGAATTAAATCATGAATCATGAATCATGAATCATGAATCATGAATTGAGTCATGAATCATGAATCATGAATCGAATCATGAATCATGAATCATGAATTGAATCATGAATCATGAATCAAATCATTAATCATGAATCATGAATAATGAATTGAATCATGAATCATGAATCATGAATTGAATCATGAATCATGAATCATGAATCATGAATCATGAATCGAATCATGAATCATTAATGATGAATCATGAATCATGAATCAAATCATGAATCATGAATCATGAATCATGAATTGAATTATGAATCATGAGTTAAATCATGAATCACGAATCATGAATTAAATCATGAATCATGAATCATAAATCGAATCATGAATCATGAATTGAATCAGGATTCGAATCATGAATCATGAATCATAAATTGAATCATGAATCATGAATCATGAATCAATGAATCATGAATTGAATCATTAATCATGAATTAAATCATGAATCATGAATCATGAATTGAATCATGAATCATGAATTGAATCATGAATCATGAATGATTAATTGAATCATGAATCATGAATCGAATCATAAATCATGAATCATGAATCATGAATCATGAATCATGAATTGAATCATGAATCATGAATCAAATCATGAATCATGAATCATGAATTATGAATCATGAATTGAATCATGAATCATGAATCATGAATTGAATCATAATTCATGAATCATGAATCGAATCATAAATCATGATTCATGAATCATAAATCATGAATTGAATCATGAATCATGAATCAAATCATGAATCATTAATCATGAATCATGAATCATGAATCGAATCATGAATCATGAATCATGAATTGAATCATGAATCATGAATCATGAATTGAATCATAAATCATGAATCATGAATCGAATCATGAATCATGAATCATGAATCATGAATTGAGTCATGAATCATGAATCATGAATCGAATCATGAATCATGAATTGAATCATGAATCATGAATCATGAATTGAATCATTAATAATGAATCATGAATCATGAATTGAATCATGAATCATGAATTAAATCATGAATCATGAATCATGAATCGAATCATGAATCATGAATCGAATCATGAATCATTAATCATGAATCATTAATCATTAATCATGAATTAGATCATGAATCATGAATCATGAATTGAATCATGAATCATGAATCATTAATTGAATCATGAATCATGAAACAAATTATAAATTATGAATCATGAATCATGAATCATGAATTGAATCATGAATCATGAATCAAATCATGAATCAAATCATGAATCATGAATCATGAATTATGAATCATGAATTGAATCATGAATCATGAATCATGAATCATGAATTAAATCATGAATCATGAATCATGAATCGAATCATGAATCATGAATCATGAATTGAATCATGAATCATGAATTGAATCATGAATCATGAATTGAATCATGAATCATGAATCATGAATCATACATTGAATCATGAATCATGAATTGAATCATGAATCATGAATCATGAATCATGAATTGAATCATGAATCATGAATCATGAATCATGAATCATGAATCATGAATTGAATCATAAATCATGAATCATGAATCAAATCATGAATCATGAATCATGAATCATGAATTGAGTCATGAATCATGAATCATGAATCGAATCATGAATCATGAATTATGAATTGAATCATAAATCATGAATCATTAATCATGAATCATGAATTGAATCATGAATCATGAATCAAATCATTAATCATGAATCATGAATAATGAATTGAATCATGAATCATGAATCATGAATCATGAATTGAATCATGAATCATGAATCATGAATCATGAATCGAATCATGAATCATTAATGATGAATCATGAATCATGAATCAAATCATGAATCATGAATCATGAATCAAGAATTGAATTATGAATTATGAGTTAAATCATGAATCACGAATCATGAAATTAAATCATGAATCATGAATCATAAATCGAATCATGAATCATGAATTGAATCAGGATTCGAATCATGAATCATGAATCATTAATTGAATCATGAATCATGAATCATGAATCATGAATCATGAATTAAATCATGAATCATGAATAATTAATTGAATCATGAATCATGAATCGAATCATAAATCATGAATCATGAATCATGAATCATGAATCATGAATTGAATCATGAATCATGAATCAAATCATGAATCATGAATCATGAATTATGAATCATGAATTGAATCATGAATCATGAATCATGAATTGAATCATAATTCATGAATCATGAATCGAATCATAAATCATGATTCATGAATCATAAATCATGAATTGAATCATGAATCATGAATCAAATCATGAATCATTAATCATGAATCATGAATCGAATCATGAATCATGAATCATGAATTGAATCATGAATCATGAATCATGAATCATGAATTGAATCATAAATCATGAATCATGAATCGAATCATGAATCATGAATCATGAATCATGTATTGAGTCATGAATCATGAATCATGAATCGAATCATGAATCATGAATTATGAATTGAATCATAAATCATGAATCATGAATCATGAATCATGAATTGAATCATGAATCATGAATCAAATCATTAATCATGAATCATGAATCATGAATTGAATCATGAATCATAATTCATGAATTGAATTATGAATCATGAATCATGAATCATGAATCATGAATCATGAATCATGAATCAAATCATTATTCATGAATCATGAATCATGAATCATGAATTGAATTATGAATCATGAGTTAAATCATGAATCACGAATCATGAATTAAATCATGAATCATGAATCATAAATCGAATCATGAATCATGAATTGAATCAGGATTCGAATCATGAATCATGAATCATTAATTGAATCATAAATCATGAATCATGAATCATGAATCATTAATTGAATCATGAATCATGAATCATGAAATAATTATGAATCATGAATCATAATTCGAATCATGAATCATTAATCATGAATCATGAATCATGAATCATGAATCATTAATCATGAATTAAATCATGAATCATGAATCATGAATTGAATTATGAATCATGAATGATTAATTGAATCATGAATCATGAATCGAATCATAAATCATGAATCATGAATCATGAATCATGAATTGAATCATAAATCATGAATCAAATCATGAATCATGAATTATGAATCATGAATTGAATCATGAATCATGAATCATGAATTGAATCATAAATCATGAATCATGAATCAAATCATAAATCATAATTCATGAATCATGAATCATGAATTGAATCATGAATCATGAATCGAATCATGAATCATTAATCATTAATTGAATCATGAATCATGAATTGAATCATGAATCATGAATCATGAATCATGAATTGAATCATAAATCATGAATCATGAATCAAATCATGAATCATGAATCATGAATCATGAATTGAGTCATGAATCATGAATCATGAATCGAATCATGAATCATGAATTATGAATTGAATCATAAATCATGAATCATTAATCATGAATCATGAATTGAATCATGAATCATGAATCAAATCATTAATCATGAATCATGAATAATGAATTGAATCATGAATCATGAATCATGAATCATGAATTGAATCATGAATCATGAATCATGAATCATGAATCATGAATCGAATCATGAATCATTAATGATGAATCATGAATCATGAATCAAATCATGAATCATGAATCATGAATCATGAATTGAAATTATGAATCATGAGTTAAATCATGAATCACGAATCATGAATTAAATCATGAATCATGAATCATAAATCGAATCATGAATCATGAATTGAATCAGGATTCGAATCATGAATCATGAATCATTAATTGAATCATGAATCATGAATCATGAATCATGAATCATGAATCATGAATTGAATCATTAATCATGAATTAAATCATGAATCATGAATCATGAAATTGAATCATGAATCATGAATAATTAATTGAATCATGAATCATGAATCGAATCATAAATCATGAATCATGAATCATGAATCATGAATCATGAATTGAATCATGAATCATAAATCAAAATCATGAATCATGAATCATGAATTATGAATCATGAATTGAATCATGAATCATGAATCATGAATTGAATCATAATTCATGAATCATGAATCGAATCATAAATCATGATTCATGAATCATAAATCATGAATTGAATCATGAATCATGAATCAAATCATAAATCATTTATCATGAATCATGAATCGAATCATGAATCATGAATCATGAATTGAATCATGAATCATGAATCATGAATCATGAATTGAATCATAAATCATGAATCATGAATCGAATCATGAATCATGAATCATGAATCATGAATCATGAATTGAGTCATGAATCATGAATCATGAATCGAATCATGAATCATGAATTATGAATTGAATCATAAATCATGAATCATGAATCATGAATCATGAATTGAATCATGAATCATGAATCAAATCATTAATCATGAATCATGAATCATGAATTGAATCATGAATCATAATTCATGAATTGAATTATGAATCATGAATCATGAATCATGAATCATGAATCGAATTATGAATCATTAATCATGAATCATGAATCATGAATCAAATCATGAATTATGAATCATGAATCATGAATCATGAATTGAATTATGAATCATGAGTTAAATCATGAATCACGAATCATGAATTAAATCATGAATCATGAATCATAAATCGAATCATGAATCATGAATTGAATCAGGATTCGAATCATGAATCATGAATCATTAATTGAATCATAAATCATGAATCATGAATCATGAATCATTAATCATGAATTAAATCATGAATCATGAATCATGAATTGAATTATGAATCATGAATGATTAATTGAATCATGAATCATGAATCGAATCATAAATCATGAATCATGAATCATGAATCATGAATTGAATCATAAATCATGAATCAAATCATGAATCATGAATCATGAATTATGAATCATGAATTGAATCATGAATCATGAATCATGAATTGAATCATAAATCATGAATCATGAATCAAATCATAAATCATAATTCATGAATCATGAATCATGAATTGAATCATGAATCATGAATCGAATCATTAATCATTAATTGAATCATGAATCATGAATTGAATCATAAATCATGAATCATGAATCATGAATCATGAATCATGAATTGAATCATGAATCATGAATCAAATCATGAATCAAATCATGAATTATGAATCATGAATTGAATCATGAATCATGAATCATGAATCATGAATCATGAATCATGAATTAAATCATGAATCATGAATCATGAATCGAATCATGAATCATGAATCATGAATTGAATCATGAATCATTAATCATGAATTGAATCATGAATCATGAATCATTAATTGAATCATGAATCATGAATTGAATCATAAATCATGAATCATGAATCATGAATCATGAATCATGAATTGAATCATGAATCATTAATCATGAATTGAATCATGAATCATGAATCATTAATTGAATCATGAATCATGAATTGAATCATAAATCATGAATCATGAATCATGAATCATGAATCATGAATTGAATCATGAATCATAAATCAAATCATTGAATTATGAATCATGAATTGAATCATGAATCATGAATCATGAATCATGAATCATTAATTGAATCATAAATCATGAATCATGAATCATGAATTGAATCATAAATCATGAATCATGAATTGAATCATGAATAATGAATCATGAATCGAATCATGAATCATGAATTGAATCATGAGTCATGAATTGAATCATTAATCATGAATCATAAATCATGAATCATGAATCATGAATTGAATCATGAATCATGAATTGAATCTTGAATCATGAATCATGAATCATGAATTGAATCATGAATCATGAATTGAATCATGAATCATGAATTGAATGATGAATCCTGAATTCAATCATGAATTGAATCATAAATCATGAATAGAATCATGAATAATGATTTGAATGATGAATCATGAATCATGAATTGAATGATGAATCATGAATTGAATCAGGAATCGAATCATGAATTGAATCATGAATAATGAATTGAATCATGAATCATGAATCATGAATTGAATCATGAATCATGATTCATAAATCGAATCATGAATCATGAATTGAATCATGAATCGAATCATGAATTGAGACATGAATCATTATTTAAATCATGAATCATTAATTGAATCATGAATCATACATTGAGTCATGAATCGTGAATCATGAATCGAATCATGAATTGAGTCATGAATCATTATTTAAATCATGAATCATTAATTGAATCATGAATCATGAATCATACATTGAATCATGAATCGTGAATCATACATTGAATCATGAATCGAATCATGAATTGAATCATGAATCATGAATAATGAATCATGAATTGAATCATGAATCATGAATTGAATCATGAATCATGAATCATAAATTGAATCATGAATCATGAATCAAATCATGAATCATGAATTAAATTATGAATAATGAATCATGAATTGAATCATGAATTGAATCATGAATCATAAATCATGAATCATGAATTGAATCTTGAATCATGAATCAAATCATTAATCATGAATAATGAATCATGAATTGAATCATGAATCATGAATCATACATTGAATCATGAATCATGAATTGAATCATGAATCATGAATCATGAGTCATACATTGAATCATGAATCATGAATTGAATCATGAATCATGAATTATGAATCATGAATTGAATCATGAATCATGAATCATGAATCATGAATTGAATCATAAATCATGAATCATGAATCGAATCATGAATCATGAATCATGAATTGAGTCATGAATCATGAATCATGAATCGAATCATGAATCATGAATTATGAATTGAATCATAAATCATGAATCATGAATCATGAATCATAAATTGAATCGTGAATCATGGATCAAATCATTAATCATGAATCATGAATCATGAATTGAATCATGAATCATGAATCATGAATTGAATCATGAATCATGAATCATGAATCATGAATCATGAATCATGAATCATGAATCGAATCATGAATCATTAATCATGAATCATGAATCATGAATCAAATCATGAATCATGAATCATGAATCATGAATCATGAATTGAATTATGAATCATGAGTTAAATCATGAATCACGAATCATGAATTAAATCATGAATCATGAATCATAAATCGAATCATGAATCATGAATTGAATCAGGATTCGAATCATGAATCATGAATCATGAATTGAATCATGAATCATGAATCATGAATTAAATTATGAATCATGAATCATAATTCGAATCATGAATCATGAATCATGAATCATGAAATCATGAATCATGAATCATTAATCATGAATTAAATCATGAATCATGAATTGAATCATGAATCATGAATGATTAATTGAATCATGAATCATGAATCGAATCATAAATCATGAATCATGAATCATGAATCATGAATCGAATCATGAATCATGAATCGTTAATCATTAAATCATGAATTAAATCATGAATCATGAATCATGAATTGAATCATAAATCATGAATCATGAATTGAATCATGAATCATGAATCGAATCATGAATCATGAATTGAATCATTAATCATGAATCATGAATCATGAATTGAATCATGAATCATGAATTGAATCTTGAATCATGAATCATGAATCATGAATTATGAATTAAATCATGAATCATGAATCATGAATCATGAATCATGAATCGAATCATGAATCATGAATCGAATCATGAATCATGAAGCGAATCATGAATCATTAATCATGAATCATGAATCATTAATCATTAATCATGAATTAAATCATGAATCATGAATCATTAATTGAATCATAAATCATGAATTGAATCATAAATCATGAATCATGAATCATGAATTGAATCATGAATCATGAATTGAATCATGAATCATGATTCAAATCATGAATCATGAATCATGAATTATGAATCATGAATTGAATCATGAATCATGAATCATAATTCATGAATCATGAATTGAATCATAAATCATGAATCATGAATTGAATCATGAATCATGAATCATGAATCGAGTCATGAATCATGAATTGAATCATGAATCATGAATCATGAATTGAATCATTAATCATGAATCATGAATCATGAATTGAATCATGAATCATGAATTGAATCTTGAATCATGAATCATTAATCATGAATTATGAATTAAATCATGAATCATGAATCATGAATCGAATCATGAATCATGAATCGAATCATGAATCATGAATCGAATCATGAATCATTAATCATGAATCATGAATCATTAATCATTAATCATGAATTAAATCATAAATCATGAATCATGAATTGAATCATGAATCATGAATCATGAATCATGAATCGAATCATGAATCATGAATCGAATCATGAATCATTAATCATGAATCATGAATCGTTAATCATTAATCATGAATTAAGAATCATGAATCATGAATTGAATCATGAATCATGAATCATTAATTGAATCATGAATCATGAATCGAATCATAAATCATGAATCATGAATCATGAATCATGAATCATGAATCATGAATTGAATCATGAATCATGAATCGAATCATGAATCATGAATCATGAATCATTAATCATGAATTAAATCATGAATCATGAATCATGAATTGAATCATGAATCATGAATCATTAATTGAATCATGAATCATGAATCGAATCATAAATCATGAATCATGAATCATGAATCATGAATTGAATCATGAATCATGAATCAAATCATGAATCATGAATCATGAATTATGAATCATGAATTGAATCATGAATCATGAATTATGAATCATGAATTGAATCATGAATCATGAATCATGAATCATGAATCATGAATTGAATCATGAATCATGAATCATGAATTGAATCATAATTCATGAATCATGAATCGAATCATAAATCATGATTCATGAATCATAAATCATGAATTGAATCATGAATCATGAATCAAATCATGAATCATTAATCATGAATCATGAATCGAATCATGAATCATGAATCATGAATTGAATCATGAATCATGAATCATGAATCATGAATTGAATCATAAATCATGAATCATGAATCGAATCATGAATCATGAATCATGAATCATGAATTGAGTCATGAATCATGAATCATGAATCGAATCATGAATCATGAATCATTGAATCAAATCATAAATCATGAATCATGAATCATGAATTGAATCATAAATCATGAATCAAATCATGAATCATGAATCATGAATTATGAATCATGAATTGAATCATGAATCATGAATCATGAATTGAATCATAAATCATGAATCATGAATCAAATCATAAATCATAATTCATGAATCATGAATCATGAATTGAATCATGAATCGAATCATGAATCATTAATCATTAATTGAATCATGAATCATGAATTGAATCATAAATCATGAATCATGAATCATGAATTGAATCATGAATCATGAATCAAATCATGAATCAAATCATGAATCATGAATTATGAATCATGAATTGAATCATGAATCATGAATCATGAATCATGAATCATGAATCATGAATTAAATCATGAATCATGAATCATGAATCGAATCATGAATCATGAATCATGAATTGAATCATGAATCATTAATCATGAATTGAATCATGAATCATGAATCATTAATTGAATCATGAATCATGAATTGAATCATAAATCATGAATCTTGAATCATGAATCATGAATCATGAATTGAATCATGAATCATGAATCATTAATTGAATCATGAATCATGAATTGAATCATAAATCATGAATCATGAATCATGAATCATGAATCATGAATTGAATCATGAATCATAAATCAAATCATGAATCATGAATTATGAATCATGAATTGAATCATGAATCATGAATCATGAATCATGAATCATTAATTGAATCATAAATCATGAATCATGAATCATGAATTGAATCATAAATCATGAATCATGAATAATGAATCATGAATCGAATCATGAATCATGAATTGAATCATGAGTCATGAATTGAATCATTAATCATGAATCATAAATCATGAATCATGAATCATGAATTGAATCATGAATCATGAATTGAATCTTGAATCATGAATCATGAATCATGAATTGAATCATGAATCATGAATTGAATCATGAATCATGAATTGAATGATGAATCCTGAATTCAATCATGAATTGAATCATAAATCATGAATAGAATCATGAATAATGAATTGAATGATGAATCATGAATCATGAATTGAATGATGAATCATGAATTGAATCAGGAATCGAATCATGAATCATGAATTGAATCATGAATCGAATCATGAATTGAGTCATGAATCATTATTTAAATCATGAATCATTAATTGAATCATGAATCATGAATCATACATTGAATCATGAATCGTGAATCATGAATCGAATCATGAATTGAGTCATGAATCATTATTTAAATCATGAATCATTAATTGAATCATGAATCATGAATCATACATTGAATCATGAATCGTGAATCATACATTGAATCATGAATCGAATCATGAATTGAATCATGAATCATGAATAATGAATCATGAATTGAATCATGAATCATGAATTGAATCATGAATCATGAATCATAAATTGAATCATGAATCATGAATCAAATCATGAATCATGAATTAAATTATGAATAATGAATCATGAATTGAATCATGAATTGAATCATGAATCATAAATCATGAATCATGAATTGAATCTTGAATCATGAATCAAATCATTAATCATGAATAATGAATCATGAATTGAATCATGAATCATGAATTGAATCATGAATCATGAATCATACATTGAATCATGAATCATGAATTGAATCATGAATCATGAATCATGAATCATACATTGAATCATGAATCATTAATTGAATCATGAATCATGAATCATGAATCATGAATCATACATTGAATCATGAATCATGAATTGAATCATGAATCATGAATCATGAATTGAATCATAAATCATGAATCATGAATCGAATCATGAATCATGAATCATGAATTGAGTCATGAATCATGAATCATGAATCGAATCATGAATCATGAATTATGAATTGAATCATAAATCATGAATCATGAATCATGAATCATAAATTGAATCGTGAATCATGGATCAAATCATTAATCATGAATCATGAATCATGAATTGAATCATGAATCATGAATTCAATCATGAATCATGAATCATGAATCATGAATCATGAATCATGAATCATGAATCATGAATCATGAATCATGAATCGAATCATGAATCATTAATCATGAATCAAGAATCATGAATCAAATCATGAATCATGAATCATGAATCATGAATTGAATTATGAATCATGAGTTAAATCATGAATCACGAATCATGAATTAAATCATGAATCATGAATCATAAATCGAATCATGAATCATGAATTGAATCAGGATTCGAATCATGAATCATGAATCATTAATTGAATCATGAATCATGAATCATGAATCATGAATCATGAATTGAATCATGAATCATGAATCATGAATTAAATTATGAATCATGAATCATAATTCGAATCATGAATCATGAATCATGAATCATGAATCATGAATCATGAATCATTAATCATGAAATAAATCATGAATCATGAATTGAATCATGAATCATGAATGATTAATTGAATCATGAATCATGAATCGAATCATAAATCATGAATCATGAATCATGAATCATGAATCGAATCATGAATCATGAATCGTTAATCATTAATCATGAATTAAATCATGAATTGAATCATAAATCATGAATCATGAATTGAATCATGAATCATGAATCGAATCATGAATCATGAATTGAATCATTAATCATGAATCATGAATCATGAATTGAATCATGAATCATGAATTGAATCTTGAATCATGAATCATGAATCATGAATTATGAATTAAATCATGAATCATGAATCATGAATCATGAATCATGAATCGAATCATGAATCATGAATCGAATCATGAATCATGAATCGAATCATGAATCATTAATCATGAATCATGAATCATTAATCATTAATCATGAATTAAATCATGAATCATGAATCATTAATTGAATCATAAATCATGAATTGAATCATAAATCATGAATCATGAATCATGAATTGAATCATAAATCATGATTCAAATCATGAATCATGAATCATGAATTATGAATCATGAATTGAATCATGAATCATGAATCATAATTCATGAATCATGAATTGAATCATAAATCATGAATCATGAATTGAATCATGAATCATGAATCATGAATCGAGTCATGAATCATGAATTGAATCATGAATCATGAATTGAATCATTAATCATGAATCATGAATCATGAATTGAATCATGAATCATGAAGTGAATCTTGAATCATGAATCATTAATCATGAATTATGAATTAAATCATGAATCATGAATCATGAATCATGAATCGAATCATGAATCACTGAATTGAATCATGAATCATGAATCGAATCATGAATCATTAATCATGAATCATGAATCATTAATCATTAATCATGAATTAAATCATGAATCATGAATCATGAATTGAATCATGAATCATGAATCATGAATCATGAATCGAATCATGAATCATGAATCGAATCATGAATCATTAATCATGAATCATGAATCATTAATCATTAATCATGAATTAAATCATGAATCATGAATCATGAATTGAATCATGAATCATGAATCATGAATCATGAATCATGAATCGTTAATCATTAATCATGAATTAAATCATGAATCATGAATTGAATCATGAATCATGAATCATTAATTGAATCATGAATCATGAATCGAATCATAAATCATGAATCATGAATCATGAATCATGAATCATGAATCATGAATTGAATCATGAATCATGAATCGAATCATGAATCATGAATCATTAATCATTAATCATGAATTAAATCATGAATCATGAATCATGAATTGAATCATGAATCATGAATCATTAATTGAATCATGAATCATGAATCGAATCATAAATCATGAATCATGAATCATGAATCATGAATTGAATCATGAATCATGAATCAAATCATGAATCATGAATCATGAATTATGAATCATGAATTGAATCATGAATCATGAATTATGAATCATGAATTGAATCATGAATCATGAATCATGAATCATGAATCATGAATTGAATCATGAATCATGAATCATACATTGAATCATGAATCATGAATTGAATCATGAATCATGAATCATGAATCATGAATCGAATCATGAATCATGAATTATGAATTGAATCATAAATCATGAATCATGAATCATGAATCATAAATTGAATCGTGAATCATGAATCAAATCATTAATCATGAATCATGAATCATGAATTGAATAATGAATCATGAATCATGAATTGAATCATGAATCATGAATCATGAATCATGAATCATGAATCATGAATCGAATCATGAATCATTAATCATGAATCATGAATCATGAATCAAATCATGAATCATGAATCATGAATCATGAATTGAATTATGAATCATGATGTTAAATCATGAATCACGAATCATTAATTGAATCATGAATCATGAATCATGAATCATTAATCATGAATTGAATCATGAATCATGAATCATGAATCATGAATCATGAATTGAATCATGAATCATGAATCATGAATCATTAATTGAATCATGAATCATGAATCATGAATCATGAATCATGAATCATGAATTGAATCATGAATCATGAATCATGAATCATGAATCATGAATCATTAATCATGAATTAAATCATGAATCATGAATCATGAATTGAATCATGAATCATGAATGATTAATTGAATCATGAATCATGAATCGAATCATAAATCATGAATCATGAATCATGAATCATGAATCGAATCATGAATCATGAATCGTTAATCATTAATCATGAATTAAATCATGAATCATGAATCATGAATTGACTCATGAATCATGAATCGAATCATGAATCATGAATTGAATCATGAATCATGAATCATGAATTGAATCATTAATCATGAATCATGAATCATGAATTGAATCATGAATCATGAATTGAATCTTGAATCATGAATCATGAATTATGAATTAAATCATGAATCATGAATCATGAATCATGAATCATGAATCGAATCATGAATCATGAATCGAATCATGAATCATGAATCGAATCATGAATCATTAATCATGAATCATGAATCATTAATCATTAATCATGAATTAAATCATGAATCATGAATCATTAATTGAATCATGAATCATGAATTGAATCATAAATCATGAATCATGAATCATGAATTGAATCATGAATCATGATTCAAATCATGAATCATGAATCATGAATCATGAATTATGAATCATGAATTGAATCATGAATCATGAATCATGAATCATGAATCATGAATTGAATCATAAATCATGAATCATGAATTGAATCATGAATCATGAATCATGAATCGAGTCATGAATCATGAATTGAATCATGAATCATGAATCATGAATTGAATCATTAATCATGAATCATGAATCATGAATTGAATCATGAATCATGAATTGAATCTTGAATCATGAATCATTAATCATGAATTATGAATTAAATCATGAATCATGAATCGAATCATGAATCATGAATCGAAAGATGAATCATGAATCGAATCATGAATCATTAATCATGAATCATGAATCATTAATCATTAATCATGAATTAAATCATGAATCATGAATCATGAATTGAATCATGAATCATGAATCATGAATCATGAATCGAATCATGAATCATGAATCGAATCATGAATCATGAATCGAATCATGAATCATTAATCATGAATCATGAATCATTAATCATTAATCATGAATTAAATCATGAATCATGAATCATGAATTGAATCATGAATCATGAATCATGAATCATGAATCATGAATCGTTAATCATTAATCATGAATTAAATCATGAATCATGAATCATGAATTGAATCATGAATCATGAATCATTAATTGAATCATTGAATCATGAATCGAATCATAAATCATGAATCATGAATCATGAATCATAAATCATGAATTGAATCATGAATCATGAATCGAATCATGAATCATGAATCATTAATCATTAATCATGAATTAAATCATGAATCATGAATCATGAATTGAATCATGAATCATGAATCATTAATTGAATCATGAATCATGAATCGAATCATAAATCATGAATCATGAATCATGAATCATGAATCATGAATTGAATCATGAATCATGAATCAAATCATGAATCATGAATCATGAATTATGAATCATGAATTGAATCATGAATCATGAATTATGAATCATGAATTGAATCATGAATCATGAATCATGAATCATGAATTGAATCATAAATCATGAATCATGAATCATGAATCATGAATCATGAATTGAATCATAAATTATGAATCATGAATCATGAATCATGAATCATGAATTGAATCATGAATCATGAATTATGCATCATGAATTGAATCATGATTCATGAATCATGAATTGAATCATGAATCATGAATCATAAATCGAATCATGAATCATGAATTGAATCATGAATCTTGAATCATGAATCATGAATTTAATCATGAATCATGAATTGAATCATGAATCATGAATCATGAATTGAATCATAAATCATGATTCATGAATCATGAATCATGAATTGAATCATGAATCTTGAATCATGAATCATGAATTGAATCAGAATTGAATCATGAATCATGAATCAGAATCATGAATCATGAATCATTAATCATTAATCATAATTAATCATGAAAATCATGAATCATGAAATCATGAATTGAATCATTAATCATGAATCATGAATCATGAATCATGAATCAGAATCGAATCATAAATCATGAATCATGAATCATGAATCATGAATTGAATCATGAATCATGAATCAATCATGAATCATGAATCATGAATAATGATATCATGAATTGAATCATGAATCATGAATTATGAATCATGAATTGAATCATGAATCATGAATCATGAATCATGAATCATGAATTGAATCATGAATCAATGAATCATACATTGAATCATGAATCATGAATTGAATCATGAATCATGAATCATGAATCATGAATTGAATCATGAATCATGAATCATGAATCATGAATTGAATCATAAATCATGAATCATGAATCGAATCATGAATCATGAATTATGAATTGAGTCATGAATCATGAATCATGAATCGAATCATGAATCATAAATCATGAATTGAATCATGAATCATGAATCGAATCATGAATCATGAATCATTAATCATTAATCATGAATTAAATCATGAATCATGAATCATGAATTGAATCATGAATCATGAATCATTAATTGAATCATGAATCATGAATCGAATCATAAATCATGAATCATGAATCATGAATCATGAATCATGAATTGAATCATGAATCATGAATCAAATCATGAATCATGAATCATGAATTATGAATCATGAATTGAATCATGAATCATGAATTATGAATCATGAATTGAATCATGAATCATGAATCATGAATCATGAATTGAATCATAATCATGAATCATGAATCATGAATCATGAATCATGAATTGAATCATAAATTATGAATCATGAATCATGAATCATGAATCATGAATTGAATCATGAATCATGAATTATGCATCATGAATTGAATCATGATTCATGAATCATGAATTGAATCATGAATCATGAATCATAAATCGAATCATGAATCATGAATTGAATCATGAATCTTGAATCATGAATCATGAATTTAATCATGAATCATGAATTGAATCATGAATCATGAATCATGAATTGAATCATAAATCATGATTCATGAATCATGAATCATGAATTGAATCATGAATCTTGAATCATGAATCATGAATTGAATCATGAATTGAATCATGAATCATGAATCGAATCATGAATCATGAATCATTAATCATTAATCATGAATTAAATCATGAATCATGAATCATGAATTGAATCATGAATCATGAATCATTAATTGAATCATGAATCATGAATCGAATCATAAATCATGAATCATGAATCATGAATCATGAATTGAATCATGAATCATGAATCAAATCATGAATCATGAATCATGAATTATGAATCATGAATTGAATCATGAATCATGAATTATGAATCATGAATTGAATCATGAATCATGAATCATGAATCATGAATCATGAATTGAATCATGAATCATGAATCATACATTGAATCATGAATCATGAATTGAATCATGAATCATGAATCATGAATCATGAATTGAATCATGAATCATGAATCATGAATCATGAATTGAATCATAAATCATGAATCATGAATCGAATCATGAATCATGAATTATGAATTGAGTCATGAATCATGAATCATGAATCGAATCATGAATCATGAATTATGAATTGAATCATAAATCATGAATCATGAATCATGAATCATAAATTGAATCGTGAAATATGAATCAAATCATTAATCATGAATCATGAATCATGAATTGAATAATGAATCATGAATCATGCAATTGAATCATGAATCATGAATCATGAATCATGAATCATGAATCATGAATCGAATCATGAATCATTAATCATGAATCATGAATCATGAATCAAATCATGAATCATGAATCATGAATCATGAATTGAATTATGAATCATGAGTTAAATCATGAATCACGAATCATTAATTGAATCATGAATCATGAATCATGAATCATTAATCATGAATTGAATCATGAATCATGAATCATGAATCATGAATCATGAATTGAATCATGAATCATGAATCATGAATCATTAATTGAATCATGAATCATTGAATCATGAATCATGAATCATGAATCATGAATTGAATCATGAATCATGAATCATGAATCATGAATCATGAATCATGAATCATTAATCATGAATTAAATCATGAATCATGAATCATGAATTGAATCATGAATCATGAATGATTAATTGAATCATGAATCATGAATCGAATCATAAATCATGAATCATGAATCATGAATCATGAATCGAATCATGAATCATGAATCGTTAATCATTAATCATGAATTAAATCATGAATTATGAATCATGAATTGAATCATAAATCATGAATCATGAATTGACTCATGAATCATGAATCGAATCATGAATCATGAATTGAATCATGAATCATGAATCATGAATTGAATCATTAATCATGAATCATGAATCATGAATTGAATCATGAATCATGAATTGAATCTTGAATCATGAATCATGAATTATGAATTAAATCATGAATCATGAATCATGAATCATGAATCATGAATCGAATCATGAATCATGAATCGAATCATGAATCATGAATCGAATCATGAATCATTAATCATGAATCATGAATCATTAATCATTAATCATGAATTAAATCATGAATCATGAATCATTAATTGAATCATGAATCATGAATTGAATCATAAATCATGAATCATGAATCATGAATTGAATCATGAATCATGATTCAAATCATGAATCATGAATCATGAATCATGAATCATGAATTATGAATCATGAATTGAATCATGAATCATGAATCATGAATCATGAATCATGAATTGAATCATAAATCATGAATCATGAATTGAATCATGAATCATGAATCATGAATCGAGTCATGAATCATGAATTGAATCATGAATCATGAATCATGAATTGAATCATTAATCATGAATCATGAATCATGAATTGAATCATGAATCATGAATTGAATCTTGAATCATGAATCATTAATCATGAATTATGAATTAAATCATGAATCATGAATCGAATCATGAATCATGAATCGAAAGATGAATCATGAATCGAATCATGAATCATTAATCATGAATCATGAATCATTAATCATTAATCATGAATTAAATCATGAATCATGAATCATGAATTGAATCATGAATCATGATTCATGAATCATGAATCATGAATTGAATCATGAATCTTGAATCATGAATCATGAATTGAATCATGAATCATGAATCATGAATCATGAATTGAATCATAAATCATGAATCATGAATCGAATCATAAATCATGATTCATGAATCATGAATCATGAATTGAATCATGAATCATTAATCGAATCATGAATCATGAATCATTAATCATGAATCATTAATCATTAATCATGAATTAAATCATGAATCATGAATCATGAATTGAATCATGAATCATGAATCATGAATCATGAATCATGAATCGTTAATCATTAATCATGAATTAAATCATGAATCATGAATCATGAATTGAATCATGAATCATGAATCATTAATTGAATCATGAATCATGAATCGAATCATAAATCATGAATCATGAATCATGAATCATAAATCATGAATTGAATCATGAATCATGAATCGAATCATGAATCATGAATCATTAATCATTAATCATGAATTAAATCATGAATCATGAATCATGAATTGAATCATGAATCATGAATCATTAATTGAATCATGAATCATGAATCGAATCATAAATCATGAATCATGAATCATGAATCATGAATCATGAATTGAATCATGAATCATGAATCAAATCATGAATCATGAATCATGAATTATGAATCATGAATTGAATCATGAATCATGAATTATGAATCATGAATTGAATCATGAATCATGAATCATGAATCATGAATTGAATCATAAATCATGAATCATGAATCATGAATCATTGAATCATGAATTGAATCATAAATTATGAATCATGAATCATGAATCATGAATCATGAATTGAATCATGAATCATGAATTATGCATCATGAATTGAATCATGATTCATTGAATCATGAATTGAATCATGAATCATGAATCATAAATCGAATCATGAATCATGAATTGAATCATGAATCTTGAATCATGAATCATGAATTTAATCATGAATCATGAATTGAATCATGAATCATGAATCATGAATTGAATCATAAATCATGATTCATGAATCATGAATCATGAATTGAATCATGAATCTTGAATCATGAATCATGAATTGAATCATGAATCATGAATCATGAATCATGAATTGAATCATAAATCATGAATCATGAATCGAATCATAAATCATGATTCATGAATCATGAATCATGAATTGAATCATGAATCATTAATCGAATCATGAATCATGAATCATTAATCATTAATCATGAATTAAATCATGAATCATGAATCATGAATTGAATCATGAATCATAAATCATTAATTGAATCATGAATCATGAATCGAATCATAAATCATGAATCATGAATCATGAATCATGAATTGAATCATGAATCATTAATCATTAATCATGATTTAAATCATGAATCATGAATCATGAATTGAATCATGAATCATGAATCATTAATTGAATCATGAATCATGAATCGAATCATAAATCATGAATCATGAATCATGAATCATGAATCATGAATCATGAATTGAATCATGAATCATGAATCAAATCATGAATCATGAATCATGAATTATGAATCATGAATTGAATCATGAATCATGAATTATGAATCATGAATTGAATCATGAATCATGAATCATGAATCATGAATTGAATCATAAATCATGAATCATGAATCATGAATCATGAATTGAATCATAAATTATGAATCATGAATCATGAATCATGAATCATGAATTGAATCATGAATCATGAATTATGCATCATGAATTGAATCATGATTCATGAATCATGAATTGAATCATGAATCATGAATCATAAATTGAATCATGAATCATGAATTGAATCATGAATCTTGAATCATGAATCATGAATTTAATCATGAATCATGAATTGAATCATGAATCATGAATCATGAATCATGAATTGAATCATAAATCATGATTCATGAATCATGAATCATGAATTGAATCATGAATCTTGAATCATGAATCATGAATTGAATCATGAATCATGAATCATGAATCATGAATTGAATCATAAATCATGAATCATGAATCAAATCATAAATCATGATTCATGAATCATGAATCATGAATTGAATCATGAATCATGAATCAAATCATGAATCATGAATCATTAATCATTAATCATGAATTAAATCATGAATCATGAATTGAATCATGAATCATGAATCATTAATTGAATCATGAATCATGAATCGAATCATAAATCATGAATCATGAATCATTAATCATGAATCATTAATCATTAATCATGAATTAAATCATGAATCATGAATCATGAATTGAATCATGAATCATGAATCATGAATCATGAATCATGAATCGTTAATCATTAATCATGAATTAAATCATGAATCATGAATCATGAATTGAATCATGAATCATGAATCATTAATTGAATCATGAATCATGAATCGAATCATAAATCATGAATCATGAATCATGAATCATAAATCATGAATTGAATCATGAATCATGAATCGAATCATGAATCATGAATCATTAATCATTAATCATGAATTAAATCATGAATCATGAATCATGAATTGAATCATGAATCATGAATCATTAATTGAATCATGAATCATGAATCGAATCATAAATCATGAATCATGAATCATGAATCATGAATCATGAATTGAATCATGAATCATGAATCAAATCATGAATCATGAATCATGAATTATGAATCATGAATTGAATCATGAATCATGAATTATGAATCATGAATTGAATCATGAATCATGAATCATGAATCATGAATTGAATCATAAATCATGAATCATGAATCATGAATCATGAATCATGAATTGAATCATAAATTATGAATCATGAATCATGAATCATGAATCATGAATTGAATCATGAATCATGAATTATGCATCATGAATTGAATCATGATTCATGAATCATGAATTGAATCATGAATCATGAATCATAAATCGAATCATGAATCATGAATTGAATCATGAATCTTGAATCATGAATCATGAATTTAATCATGAATCATGAATTGAATCATGAATCATGAATCATGAATTGAATCATAAATCATGATTCATGAATCATGAATCATGAATTGAATCATGAATCTTGAATCATGAATCATGAATTGAATCATGAATCATGAATCATGAATCATGAATTGAATCATAAATCATGAATCATGAATCGAATCATAAATCATGATTCATGAATCATGAATCATGAATTGAATCATGAATCATTAATCGAATCATGAATCATGAATCATTAATCATTAATCATGAATTAAATCATGAATCATGAATCATGAATTGAATCATGAATCATAAATCATTAATTGAATCATGAATCATGAATCGAATCATAAATCATGAATCATGAATCATGAATCATGAATTGAATCATGAATCATTAATCATTAATCATGATTTAAATCATGAATCATGAATCATGAATTGAATCATGAATCATGAATCATTAATTGAATCATGAATCATGAATCGAATCATAAATCATGAATCATGAATCATGAATCATGAATCATGAATCATGAATTGAATCATGAATCATGAATCAAATCATGAATCATGAATCATGAATTATGAATCATGAATTGAATCATGAATCATGAATTATGAATCATGAATTGAATCATGAATCATGAATCATGAATCATGAATTGAATCATAAATCATGAATCATGAATCATGAATCATGAATTGAATCATAAATTATGAATCATGAATCATGAATCATGAATCATGAATTGAATCATGAATCATGAATTATGCATCATGAATTGAATCATGATTCATGAATCATGAATTGAATCATGAATCATGAATCATAAATTGAATCATGAATCATGAATTGAATCATGAATCTTGAATCATGAATCATGAATTTAATCATGAATCATGAATTGAATCATGAATCATGAATCATGAATCATGAATTGAATCATAAATCATGATTCATGAATCATGAATCATGAATTGAATCATGAATCTTGAATCATGAATCATGAATTGAATCATGAATCATGAATCATGAATCATGAATTGAATCATAAATCATGAATCATGAATCAAATCATAAATCATGATTCATGAATCATGAATCATGAATTGAATCATGAATCATGAATCAAATCATGAATCATGAATCATTAATCATTAATCATGAATTAAATCATGAATCATGAATTGAATCATGAATCATGAATCATTAATTGAATCATGAATCATGAATCGAATCATAAATCATGAATCATGAATCATGAATCATGAATCATGAATTGAATCATGAATCATGGAATCAAATCATGAATCATGAATTATGAATCATGAATTGAATCATGAATCATGAATTATGAATCATGAATTGAATCATGAATCATGAATCATGAATCATGAATCATGAATCATGAATTGAATCATAAATCATAAATCATGAATCATGAATCATGAATTGAATCATAAATTATGAATCATGAATCATGAATCATGAATCATGAATTGAATCATGAATCATGAATTATGCATCATGAATTGAATCATGATTCATGAATCATGAATTGAATCATGAATCATAAATCATAAATCGAATCATGAATCATGAATTGAATCATGAATCTTGAATCATGAATCATGAATTTAATCATGAATCATGAATTGAATCATGAATCATGAATCATGAATCATGAATTGAATCATAAATCATGATTCATGAATCGAATCATAAATCATGATTCATGAATCATGAATCATGAATTGAATCATGAATCATGAATCATGAATCATAAATTGAATCATGAATCATGAATCGAATCATGAATTGAATCATGAATCATGATTCAAATCATGAATCATGAATCGAATCATGAATTGAATCATGAATCATGATTCAAATCATGAATCATGAATCAGGAATTATGAATCATGAATTGAATCATGAATCATGAATCATGAATCATGAATTGAATCATAAATCATGAATCATGAATTGAATCATGAATCATGAATCATGAATCGAGTCATGAATCATGAATTGAATCATGAATCATGAATTGAATCATTAATCATGAATCATGAATCATGAATTGAGTCATGAATCATGAAATGAATCTTGAATCATGAATCATTAATCATGAATTATGAATTAAATCATGAATCATGAATCATGAATCATGAATCATGAATCGAATCATGAATCATGAATCGAATCATGAATCATGAATCGAATCATGAATCATGAATCGAATCATGAATCATGAATCGAATCATGAATCATTAATCATGAATCATGAATCATTAATCATTAATCATGAATTAAATCATGAATCATGAATCATGAATTGAATCATGAATCATGAATCATGAATCGAATCATGAATCATGAATCAAATCATGAATCATTAATCATGAATCATGAATCATTAATCATTAATCATGAATTAAATCATGAATCATGAATCATGAATTGAATCATGAATCATGAATCATGAATCATGAATCGAATCATGAATCATGAATCGTTAATCATTAATCATGAATTAAATCATGAATCATGAATCATGAATTGAATCATGAATCATGAATCATTAATTGAATCATGAATCATGAATCAAATCATAAATCATGAATCATGAATCATGAATCATGAATCATGAATTGAATCATTGAATCATGAATCAAATCATGAATCATGAATCATGAATTATGAATCATGAATTGAATCATGAATCATGAATTATGAATCATGAATTGAATCATGAATCATGAATCAAGAATCATGAATTATGAATTGAATCCATAAATTATGAATCATGAATCATGAATCATGAATCATGAATTGAATCATGAATCATGAATTATGCATCATGAATTGAATCATGATTCATGAATCATGAATTGAATCATGAATCATGAATCATAAATCGAATCATGAATCATGAATTTAATCATGAATCTTGAATCATGAATCATGAATTTAATCATGAATCATGAATTGAATCATAAATCATGATTCATGAATCATGAATCA